>NW_016912931.1:5885-20196 GCF_001483705.2 Eufriesea mexicana | reverse complement strand
TGCATAAATAAGGAGGAAATATTCTATCGGCGTGCTATTGCCATTGCTGAGCTATAGGATCCGTCTGGAAAATAGAACTTAATATCATTTTCTACTAATATCGTGGTGAGCTAACTTTCGTGCATAAATAAGGAGGAAAGGTTCTACTGGCGTGCTGTAGCCATTGCAATTGTTTAGAATCTGGCTGGAATACTCAATTTCATTGCCATTTTCTACTAATGTCGTGGTGGGTTAGCTTTCGTGCATAAATAAGGAGGAAAGATTCTATTTGCGTACTGTAGCCATTGCAGAGCTTTAGAATCCGGCTGGAAAGTTGTATTATATTGACGTTTTCGACTAATATAGTGATGAGCTTACTTTCTTGCTTAGATAAGGAGGAAGGATTCTATTGGAGTGCTATAGCAATTGCAATGCTATAGAATCAGTATGGAAAATTCAAGTTTTTTGACGTTTTCTACTAATATCGTGATGAGCTAACTTTCTTGCATAAATGAGGTGGAAAGATACTATTGATGTACGATAGCCCTGGCAATGCTCTGGAATCAGCCGAAAAAATTAAATTTTATTGACATTTCCGACTGATACCGAGGTGAGGTGTCTTTCTTGCATAAATAATGCGGACAGATTCTATTGGCGTGCTACAACCACTGCAATGCTATAGAATCAGGCTGGGGAATTCAATTTTAGTGGCATTATCGACTTATATCGTTGTAAGCTAACTTCCTTGCATAAATCTTGCATAAATAAGACGGAAAGATTCCATTGGCGTGCTACAGCCATTGCAGTGCTATTGAATCAGGCTGGAGAATTCAATTTTATTGACGTTTTCGATTAATATCGTGATGAGCTATCTTTCGTGCATAAAAGAGGAGGAAAGTTCCTATTGGCGTGCTATAGCCATAGCAATGCTGTAGAATATGCCTTGAAAATTCAATTTTATTGCCATTTTCGACTAATATAGTGGTTAGCTACCTGTCTTGCATAAATAAGGAGGATAGGTACCATTGGCATGCTATAGCCACTGCAATGCTCTAGAATCTGCCTGGAATATTCAATTTTATTGACATTTTCGACCAATATCGTGGTGAGTTAACTCCCTTGCGTACGTAAGGAGGAAGGATCCTATAGGCGTACCGTAGCCATGGCAATGCTCTAGAATCTGCCTGGAAAATTCAATTTTATTGACATTTTCGACTTACATCGTGGTGAGCTACCTGTCTTGCATAAACAAGGAGGAAAGGTTCCATTGGCGTGCTATAGCCATTGCAATGGTTAAGAATCTGGCTGGAATGTTCAATCTCATTGACATTTTCTACTATCATCGTGGTGAGCTAATTTTATTGCATAAATAAGGAGGTATGATACTATTCGCGTGCAATTGCCATTGGAATGCAATAGAATCTGCCTGGAAAATTCAGTTTTATTGACATTTTCGTTTAATATCACGGAGACCCAACTGCCTTGCAAAAATAAGACGGAATGATTTCATTGGCGTGTTAAAGCCTTTGCAATGCTATAGAATCTGGCTGGAAAATTCAATTATATTGTCATTTTCTGCTAATATCGTCGTGAGGTAATTTTCTTCCATAAATAAGTCGGACAAATTCTATTGGCGTGCTACAGCCAATGCAATGCTATAGAATCTGGCTGGAATATTCAATTTCATTGACATATTCCACTAATATCGTGGTGTCCTGACTTTCGTGCATAAATAAGTAGGAAAGATTCTCATGACGTGCTGTAGCCATTGCATTGCTACACGATCTGGCTGGTAAAGTCAGATTTATCGACATTTTCGAATTATATCGTTATCAGCTCACTTTCCTGCATAAATAAGGAGAAAAGATCCTATCGGCGGGCTGTAGCCTTTAAAATGCTATGGAATCTGGCTGGAAAATACAATTTTATTGTCATTTTCGACTAATATCGTGGTGAGTTAACTCTCTTACATAAATAAGGAGGAAAGATTCTATTGACGTGCTGTAGCCATTGCAATGCTATAGAATCTGCCTGGAATTTTCAATTTTATTGACATTTTCGACTAATATAGTGGTGAGCTAACTTCTTGCATAAATAAGGAGGAAAGATTCTATTGACTTACTGTAGCCATTGCATTGCTACTGGATCTGGAAGGAAAAATCAATTTTATTGACATTTTCGACTTATATCGAGGTAAGGTAAGTTTATTGCGTAAATAAGGAGGACAGATTCTATTATCGTGCTACAGCCATTGCAATGCTATAGAATCAGGCTGGAGAATTCAATTTTATTGACACTTTCGACTTATATCGTTGTGAGCTAACTTTCTTGCATAAATAAGGAGGAAATATTCTATCGGCGTGCTATTGCCATTGCTGAGCTATAGGATCCGTCTGGAAAATAGAACTTAATATCATTTTCTACTAATATCGTGGTGAGCTAACTTTCGTGCATAAATAAGGAGGAAAGGTTCTACTGGCGTGCTGTAGCCATTGCAATTGTTTAGAATCTGGCTGGAATACTCAATTTCATTGCCATTTTCTACTAATGTCGTGGTGGGTTAGCTTTCGTGCATAAATAAGGAGGAAAGATTCTATTTGCGTACTGTAGCCATTGCAGAGCTTTAGAATCCGGCTGGAAAGTTGTATTATATTGACGTTTTCGACTAATATAGTGATGAGCTTACTTTCTTGCTTAGATAAGGAGGAAGGATTCTATTGGAGTGCTATAGCAATTGCAATGCTATAGAATCAGTATGGAAAATTCAAGTTTTTTGACGTTTTCTACTAATATCGTGATGAGCTAACTTTCTTGCATAAATGAGGTGGAAAGATACTATTGATGTACGATAGCCCTGGCAATGCTCTGGAATCAGCCGAAAAAATTCAATTTTATTGACATTTTCGGCTGGTACCGAGGTGAGGTGTCTTTCTTGCATAAATAAGGCGGACAGATTCTATTGGCGTGCTACAACCACTGCAATGCTATAGAATCAGGCTGGGGAATTCAATTTTAGTGGCATTATCGACTTATATCGTTGTAAGCTAACTTCCTTGCATAAATAAGAAGGAAGGTATCTATCGGCGTGCTGCAGCCATTGAAATGGTATAGAATCTGGCTGGAAGGTTCAATTATATTGTCATTTTCGACTAATATCGTGGTGAGCTAACTCTCGTGCATAAATAAGGAGGAAAGATTCTATTGGCGTGCTGTAGCCACTGCAGAGCAATAGAATCCGTATGGAAAATTCAATTTTATTATCATTTTCGACTAATATCGTGGTGAGCTAACTTTCGTGCATAAGTAATTAGGAAAGGTTCTATTGGCGTGCTATAGCCATTGCAATGCTATATGGTCTGTCCGGAAAACTTAATTTTATTGACATTTTCGACTAATATCGTGGTGAGCTAACTTTCTTCCGTATTTAGGAGGAAAGATTCTATCGGCGTGATACAGCCATTGAAATACTATAGAATCTGGCTGGAAAATTCAGTTTTATTGACATTTTCGCCTAATAGCATGGTGAGCAAGCTGCCTTGCATAAATAAGACGGAAAGATTCCATTGGCGTGCTACAGCCATTGCAGTGCTATTGAATCAGGCTGGAGAATTCAATTTTACTGACGTTTTCGATTAATATCGTGATGAGCTTACTTTCTTGCTTAGATAAGGGGGAAATATTCTATCGGCGTGCTATTGCCAATGCAGAGCTATAGAATCCGTCTGGAAAATAGAACTTAATATCATTTACTACTTATATCGTGGTGAGCTAACTTTCGTGCATAAATAAGGAGGAAAGGTTCTACTGGCATGCTGAAGCCATTGTAATTGTTTAGAATCTGGCTGGAATACTCAATTTCATTGCCATTTTCAACTAATATCGTGGTGAGCTAACTTTCTTGCATAAATAAGGACGAAAGATTCTATTGACGTACTATAGCCATTGCAGAGCTATAGAATCCGGCTGGAAAATTGAATTATATTGACGTTTTCGACTAATATAGTGATGAGCTTACTTTCTTGCCTAGATAAGGAGGAAGGACCCTATTGGAGTGCTATAGCCATTGCAGTGCTATTGAATCAGGCTGGAGAATTCAATTTTATTGACGTTTTCGACTAATATCGTGATGAGCTAACTTTCGTGGATAAATGAGGGGGAAAGATACTATTGGCGTGCTATAGCCACAGCATTGCTGTAGAATCTGCCTGGAAAATTCAATTTTCTTGACATTTTCGACCAATATCGTGGTGCGCTAACTTTCGTGCATAAATAAGGAGGAAATATTCTATTGACTTGCTGTAGCCATTGCATTGCTACAGGATCTGGATGGAAAAATCAATTTAATGACATTTTCGACTAATATCGGGGTAAGGTAAGTTTATTGCATAAATAAGGAGAACAGATTCTATTGGCGTACAACAGCCATTGCAATGCTATAGAATCAGGCTGGAGAATTCAATTTTATTGACACTTTCGACTTATATCGTTGTGAGCTAACTTTCTTGCATAAATAAGGAGGAAATATTCTTCCGGCGTGCTATTGCCATTGAAGAGCAATAGAAACCGTCTGGAAAACAATTTTATTATCATTTTCGACTAATATCGTGGTGAGCTAACTTTCGTGCATAAATAAGGAGGAAAGTTCCTATTGACGCGCTATAGCCATTGCATTGATTGTAGGATCTCGCTCGAAAATTCCATTGTACAGACATTATCGACTAATACCGTGGTGAACTGACTTTCTTTCATAAATAAGGTGGAAAGACATTATTGACGCGCTATAGCCATTGCAATGCTTTAGAATCTGGCTGGAATATTCAATTTCATGGACACTTTCAATTAATATCGTAGTGAGCAAACTTTCGTGCATAAATAAGGAGAAATGACTCCATTGACGTGCGGTAGCCATTGTATTGCTATAGGATCTGGATGGAAAATTCAATTTTATTGTCATTTTCGGAAAATATCGTGGTGAGGTTAGTTTCTTGCATAAATAAGGAGGACAGATTCTATTGGCGTGCTATTGCCATTGGAGTGCTATAGAATCCGTCTGGAAAATACATCTTAACATCATTTTCTACCAATATCGTGGTGAGCTAACTTTCGTGCATAAGTAAGGAGGAAAGATTCTATTGGCGTGCTATAGCCATTGCACTGCTATAGGGTATGGCCGGTAAATTTAATTTTATTGACATCTTCGACTAATATCGTAGTGAAATATCTCTCTTCCATATTTAGGAGGAAAGGTGCTATCGGCGTGCTACAGCCATCGAAATACTATGGAATCTGGCTGGAAAATTCAATTTTATTGACATTTTCGACTAATATCGCGATGAGCTGACTTTCTTGCTTAGATAAGGAGGCTGGATACTATTGGCGGGCTATAGCCACTGCAATGCTATAGAATCTGCCCGGAAGATTCAGTTTTATTGACATTTTCGTCTGATACCATGGTGAGCTATCTGTCTTGCATAAATAAGACGGAAAGATTCCATTGGCGTGCTATAGCCTTTGCAATGCTATAGAATTTGGCTGGAAAAATAAGTTTTATTGACATTTTCGACATATAACGTGGTGAGCAAACTCCCATGCATACGTAAGGAGGAAGGATTCTATAGGCGTACCATAGTCATTGAAATGCTTTAGAATCTGCCTGGAATATTCAATTTCATTCACATTTTCTACTAATATCGTGGTGAGCTAGTTGTCTTTCATAAATAAGGAGGAAAGATCCCATTGGCGTGCTATAGCCGTTACAATGTCTTAGAACATGGCTGGAAAATTCAATTTTATTAACATTTTCGACTAATATCGTGGAGAGCCAATTTTCTTGCATAAATAAGGAGGAATGATTCTATTGGCGTGCTACTGCAATTGCAGTGCTATAGAATCCGTCTGGAAAATCCACCTTAATATCATTTTTTACTAATATCGTGGTGTGCTAACATTCGTGCATAAGTAATTAGGAAAGCTTCTATTGGCGTGCTATTGCCATTGCATTGCTATATGGTCTGGCCGGAAAATTTAATTTTATTGACATTTTCGACTTATATCGTGGTGAGCTAACTTTCTTTCGTATTTAGGGGGACAGATTCTATCGGCGAGCTCCAGCCATTGAAATACTATAGAATCGGGCTGGAAAATTCAGTTTTATTGACATTTTCGTCCAATAGCATGGTGAGCAAACTGTCTTGCATAAATAAGACGGAAAGATTCCATTGGCGTGCTACAGCCATTGCAGTGCTATTGAATCAGGCTGGAGAATTCAATTTTATTGACGTCTTCGATTAATATCGTGATGAGCTATCTTTCGTGCATAAAAGAGGAGGAAAGTTCCTATTGGCGTGCTATAGCCATAGCAATGCTGTAGAATCTGCCTGGATAATTCAATTTTATTGACATTTTCGACTAACATCGTGGTGAGCTACCTGTCTTGCATAAATAAGGTGGAAAGATTTCATTGGCGTGTTAAAGCCTTTGCAATGCTATAGAATTTGGCTGGAATATTCAATATCATTGACATTTTCCAATAATATCGTGGTGACCTGACTTTCGTGCATAAATAAGGAGGAAAAAATCTATCGACGTCCTGTAGCCATTGTATTGCTACAGGACCTGGCTGGAAAATTCAGATTTATTGACATTTTCGACTAATGTCGTGGTGAGGAATATTCCTTGCATAAATAAGGAGGACAGATACTATTGACGTGCTGCAGCCATTGCAATTCTATAGAGTCAGGCTGGAGAGCACATTTTTATTTTCATTTTCGACTATTATCGTGGTGAGTTAGCTCTCTTACATAAATAAGGACGAAAGACACTATTGGTGTGCTATAGCCATTGCAATGCTTTAGAATCTGCCTGGAAAATTCAATTTAATTGACCTTCGCGACTAATATCGTGGTGAGCTAACTGTCTTTCATAAATAAGGAGGATAGATTCCATTGGCGTGCTGCAGCCATTGCAATGTCTTAGAATCTGGCTGGAGAATTCAGATTTATAGACATTTTCGACAAATATTGGGGTGCGGTATGTTTCTTGCATAAATATGGAGGACAGACACTATGGGCGTGCTACAGCCACTTCAATACTATAGAGTCAGCGTGGGGAACACAATTTTATTAACATTTTCGACTAATATCGTGCTGAGCCTGCTGTCTTGCATAAGTAAGGGGGAAAGATCCCATTGGCGTACTATAGCCATTGCAATGCTTTAGAATCTGGCTGGAATATTCAATTTCATTGACATTTTCTACTAATATCGTGGTGAGCTAGCTGTCTTGCATAAATAAGGATGAAGGACTCCATTGGCATGCAATAGCCATTGCAATGCTCTAGAATCTGCCTGGAAAATGCAATTTTATTGACATTCTCGACTAACGTGTAGAGCTGCCTGCCTTGCATAAATAGGGAGGAAAGATTCCATTGGCGTGCTATAGACATTGCAGTGCCTTAGAATCTGGCTGGAATATTCAATTTCATTGACATTTTCTTCTAATATCATGGTGAGCTAACTTTCGTGCATAAATAAGGAGGAAAGATTCTATTGACGTGCTATAGCCATTGCAGAGCTATAGAATCCGGCTGGAAAATTCAATTTTATTGACGTTTTCGACTAATATCGTAATGAGCTAACTTTCTTGCTTAGATAAGGAGGAAGAATTCTATTGGGGTCCAATAGCCATTGCAATTCCATACAATCTGCCTGGAAAAACCAATTTTATTAACATTTTCTACTAATATCGTGGTGAGCGAACTTTCGTGCATAAATAAGGAGGAAAGGTTCTACTGGCGTGCTGCAGCCATTGCAATTGTTTAGAAACTGGCTAGAATACTCAATTTCATTGCCATTTTCTACTAATATCGTGGTGAGCTAGCTTTCGTGCATAAATAAGGAGGAAAGATTCTATTGACGTACTGTAGCCATTGCAGAGCTATAGAATCCGGCTGGAAAATTGAATTATATTGACGTTTTCGACTAATATAGTGATGAGCTTACTTCCTTGCTTAGATAAGGAGGCTGGATACTATTGGCGTGCAATAGCCATTGCAATGCAATAGAATCAGCCTGGAAAATTCAGTTTTATTGACATTTTCGTCTAATATCATGGTGAGCTGACTTTCGTGCGTAAATAAGGAGAAATGATTCCATAGACGTGCGGTAGCCATTGTATTGCTATAGGATCTGGATGGAAAATTCAATTTTATTGACCTTTACGACTAATATCGTGGTGAGCTAACTGTCTTTCATAAATAAGGAGGAAAGGTTCCATTGGCGTGCTATGGCCATTGCAGTGCTTTAGAATCTGGCTGGAATATTCAATTTCATTGACATTTTCGACTAATGCCCGGGTGAGGTATGTTTCTTGCATAAATAAGGAGGACAGATACTATTGACGTGCTACTGCCATTGCAATGCAATAGAGTCAGGCTGGGGAGCAAAATTTTATTGACATTTTCGACTAATACCATGGTGAGCCTCCTGTCTTGCATAAATATGGAGGAAAGATTCCATTGGCGTGCTATAGCCATTGCAATGCTTTAGAATATGGCTGGAATATTCAATTTCATAGACATTTTCTACTTATATCGTGGTGAGATATCTTTTGTGCAGGAATAAGGAGGAAGGATCCTACTGACTTGCTGTAGCCATTGCATTGCTACAGGATCTGGATGGAAAACTCAATGTTATTTACATTTTCGGCTAATATCGTGGTGAGGTAACTTTCTTTCATAATTAAGGAGGAAAGATATAATTGGCGCGCTATAGCCATTGCAATGCTTTAGAATCTGGCTGGAAAATTCAATTTTATTAACATTTTCGACTAATATCGTGCAGAGCCTGCTGTCTTGCATAAATAAGGATGAAATACTCCATTGGCGTGCTATAGCCATTACAATGCTATAGAATCTGGTTGGAATGCTCAATTATTTTGACATTTTTTACTTATCTCGAGGTGAGCTAACTTTCGTGTATAAATAAGGAGGAAAAAATCTATCGACGTGCTGTAGCCATTGCATTGCTACAGGACCTGGCTGGAAAATTCAGATTTATTGATGTTTTCGATTAATGTCGTGGCGAGGAATGTTTCTTGCATAAATAAGGAGGACAGATACTATTGACGTGCAGCAGCCATTGCAATGCTATAGAGTCAGGTTGGGGAGCACAGTTTTGTTGGCATTTTCGACTTATTTCGTGGTGAGCCTCCTGTCTTTCAGAAATAAGGAGGAAAGATTCCATTGGCGTGCTACAGCCATTGCAATGTCTTACAATCTGGCTGGAAAATCCAGATTTATTGACATTTTCGACTAATATTAGGGTGCGGTATCTTTCTTGCATAAATATGGTGGACAGACACTATTGGCGTGTTAGAGTCATTGCAATACTATAGAGTCAGGGTGGGGAACACAATTTTATTGACATTTACGACTAATACCGTGCTGAGCCTGCTGTCTTGCATAAATAAGGAGGAAAGATTCCATTGGCGTACTATAGCCATTGCAATGCTTTAGAATCTGCCTGGAATATTCAATTTCCATGACATTTTCTACTTCTATCGTGGTGAGCTTACGTCGTTTCATAAATAAGGAGGAAAGATACTTTTGGCGTGCTATATCCACTCCAATGCTTTAGAATCTGGCTGGAATACTCAATTTCATTGACATTTTCTACTAATATCGTGGTGAGCAATCTTTCGTGCATAACTAATGAGAAAAGATTCTATTTACTTGCTGTAGCCATTGCATTGCTACAGGAACTGGCTGGAAAACTCAGATTTAATGACATTTTCTGCTAATATCGTGGTGAGCTACCTTTCGTGCATAAATAAGGTGGAAAGACTCTATTGACGTGCTGTAGCCATTGCATTGCTACAGGATCTGGCGGATAAAGTCAGATTTATTGACATTTTCGACTAATATCGTGGGGAGCTAAGTTTCTTGCATAAATATTAAAGATGCTATTGACGTGCTGCAGCCATTGCATTGCTACAGGATCAGGCTGGTAAAGGCAGATTTATTGACATTTTCGACTAATATCGTGGTGAGCTGACTTTCGTGCATAAATAAGGAGGAATGTTTCTATTGAAGCGCTATAGCCATTGCATTGCTATACGATCTCGCTGGAAAATTCAATTTTACAGATATTATCGACTAATATCGTGGTGAACTGACTTTCTTTCATAAATAAGGAGGAAAGATATTATTGGCGCGCTATAGCCATTGCAATGCTTTAGAATCTGGCTGGAAAATTCAATTTTATTAACATTTTCGACTAATATCGTGGGGAGCTAAGTTTCTTGCATAAATAAGCAGGACAGATTCTATTGGCGTGCTGTAGCCATTGCAGAGCTATAGAATCTGGCTGGAAAATTCAATTTTATTGACATTTTCGTCATATATCGTGGTGACCTAACACCCTTGCATACGTAAGGAGGAAAGATTCTGTAGGCGTGCTATAGCCATTGCAATGCTATGGAATCTGCATGGAAAATGTCACAGAATCTGGCTGGGAAATTCAATTTTATTGACATTTTCGTCATATATCGTGGTGACCTAACACCCTTGCATACGTAAGGAGGAAAGATTCTGTAGGCGTGCTATAGCCATTGCAATGCTATGGAATCTGCATGGAAAATGTCACAGAATCTGGCTGGGAAATTCAATTTTATTGACATTTTCGTCATATATCGTGGTGACCTAACACCCTTGCATACGTAAGGAGGAAAGATTCTGTAGGCGTGCTATAGCCATTGCAATGCTATGGAATCTGCATGGAAAATGTCACAGAATCTGGCTGGGAAATTCAATTTTATTGACATTTTCGTCATATATCGTGGTGACCTAACACCCTTGCATACGTAAGGAGGAAAGATTCTGTAGGCGTGCTATAGCCATTGCAATGCTATGGAATCTGCATGGAAAATGTCACAGAATCTGGCTGGGAAATTCAATTTTATTGACATTTTCGTCATATATCGTGGTGACCTAACACCCTTGCATACGTAAGGAGGAAAGATTCTGTAGGCGTGCTATAGCCATTGCAATGCTATGGAATCTGCATGGAAAATGTCACAGAATCTGGCTGGGAAATTCAATTTTATTGACATTTTCGTCATATATCGTGGTGACCTAACACCCTTGCATACGTAAGGAGGAAAGATTCTGTAGGCGTGCTATAGCCATTGCAATGCTATGGAATCTGCATGGAAAATGTCACAGAATCTGGCTGGGAAATTCAATTTTATTGACATTTTCGTCATATATCGTGGTGACCTAACACCCTTGCATACGTAAGGAGGAAAGATTCTGTAGGCGTGCTATAGCCATTGCAATGCTATGGAATCTGCATGGAAAATGTCACAGAATCTGGCTGGGAAATTCAATTTTATTGACATTTTCGTCATATATCGTGGTGACCTAACACCCTTGCATACGTAAGGAGGAAAGATTCTGTAGGCGTGCTATAGCCATTGCAATGCTATGGAATCTGCATGGAAAATGTCACAGAATCTGGCTGGGAAATTCAATTTTATTGACATTTTCGTCATATATCGTGGTGACCTAACACCCTTGCATACGTAAGGAGGAAAGATTCTGTAGGCGTGCTATAGCCATTGCAATGCTATGGAATCTGCATGGAAAATGTCACAGAATCTGGCTGGGAAATTCAATTTTATTGACATTTTCGTCATATATCGTGGTGACCTAACACCCTTGCATACGTAAGGAGGAAAGATTCTGTAGGCGTGCTATAGCCATTGCAATGCTATGGAATCTGCATGGAAAATGTCACAGAATCTGGCTGGGAAATTCAATTTTATTGACATTTTCGTCATATATCGTGGTGACCTAACACCCTTGCATACGTAAGGAGGAAAGATTCTGTAGGCGTGCTATAGCCATTGCAATGCTATGGAATCTGCATGGAAAATGTCACAGAATCTGGCTGGGAAATTCAATTTTATTGACATTTTCGTCATATATCGTGGTGACCTAACACCCTTGCATACGTAAGGAGGAAAGATTCTGTAGGCGTGCTATAGCCATTGCAATGCTATGGAATCTGCATGGAAAATGTCACAGAATCTGGCTGGGAAATTCAATTTTATTGACATTTTGGATTCCTATCGTTGTGAGCTAACTTTCGTGCCTTTAGAATCTGGCTGGAAACTTCAATTTTATTGTCATTTTCGTCTAATATCGTGTTGAGCTAACTTTCTTGCATAAATAAGGAGGAATGATTCTATTGGCGTGCTATAGCCATTGCAATGCTATAGAAGCCGCCTGGAAAATTCAGTTCTATTGACATTTTCATCTAATGTCATGGAGAGTCAACTGTCTTGCAAAAATAAGGCGGAAAGATCCCATTGGCGTGTTATAGCATTTGCAATGCTATAGAACCTGGCTGGAAAATTCAATTTTATTGTTATTTTCGTCATATATCGTGGTGAGCTAACTCCCTTGCATACGTAAGGAGGAAGGATTCTATAGGCGTGCTATGGCCATTGCAATGCTATAGAATGTGGCAGGAAAATTCAATTTTATTGACATTTTCGACTAATATCGTGGAGAGCTAATTTTCGTGCATAAATAAGGAGAAATGATTCCATTGACGTGCGGTAGCCATTGCATTGCTGTAGGATCTGGATGGAAAATTCAATTTTATTCTCATTTTCGACTAATATCTTGGTGAGGTAAGTTTCTTGAATAAACAAGCAGAACACATTCTATTGGCGTGCTGTAGCAATTGCAGAGCTATAGAATCCGTATGGAAAATTCAATTTTATTATCATTTTCGACTAATATCGTGGTGAGCTGACTTTCGTGCATAAATAAGGAGGAAAGTTCCTATTGACGCGCTATAGCCATTGCATTGCAGTAGGATCTCGCTCCCAAATCCAATTTTACAGATATTATCGACTAATATCGTGGTGAACTGTCTTTCGTGCATAAATAAGGAGGAAAGCTTCCATTGGCGTGCTATAGCCTTTGCAATGGTTTAGAATCTGGCTGGAATGTTCAATCTCATTGACATTTTCTACTAATATCGTGGTGAGCTAATTTTCTTGCATAAATATGGAGGAATGACACTATTGGCGTGCAATAGCCATTGCAATGCTATGGAATCTGCATGGAAAATTCAGTTTTATTGACATTTTCTTCTAATATCACGGAGAGCCAACTGCCTTGCAAAAATAAGACGGAAAGATTCCATTGGCGTGTTATAGCCTTTGCAATGCTATAGGATCTGGCTGGAAAATACAATTTTATTAATATTTTCGACATATATCGTGGTGAGCCAACTCCCTTGCATACGTAAGGAGGAAGGATTCTATAGGCGTACTATAGCCATTGTAATGCTATAGATTCTGGCTGGAAAATTCAATTTAATTGACCTTTACCACTAATATCGTGGTGAGGTAACTGTCTTTCATAAATAAGGAGGAAAGATTCCATTGGCGTGCTACAGCCATTGCAATGTCTTAGAATCTGGCTGGAAAATTCAGATTTATTGACATTTTCGACTTATATTGGGGTGCGGTATCCTTCTTGCATAAATATGGAGGACAGACACTATTGGCATGCTGGAGCCATTGCAATACTATAGAGTCAGGGTGGGGAACACAATTTTATTGACATTTTCGACTAGTATCGTGGTGAGCTAGATGTCTTGCATAAATAAGGAGGAAAGATTCCATTGGCGTGCTATAGCCATTGCAATGCTTTAGAATCTGGCTGGAATATTCAATTTAATTGACCTTTACGACTAATATCGTGGTGAGCTGACTTCCTTTCATAAATAAGAAGGAAAGATTCTATTGGCGTGCTATATCCAATCCAATGCTTTAGAATCTGGCTGGAATATTCAATTTCATGGACAGTTGCTACTTATATCGTGGTGAGCTATCTTTCGTGCATAACTAATGAGGAAAGATTCGATTTACTTGCTGTAGCCATTGCATTGCTACAGGAACTGGCTGGAAAATTCAGATTTAATGACATTTTCGACTAATATCGTGCTGAGGTATCTTTCTTGCATAAATAAGGAGGACAGATACTATTGGCGTGCTACAGCCATTGCACTGCTATACAGTCAGGCTGGGGAATACAATTTTATTGACATTTTCGACTAGTATCGTGGTGAGCTAGATGTCTTGCATAAATAAGGATGTAGGACTCCATTGGCGTGCTATAGCAATTTCAATGCTATAGAATCTGGCTGGAATGTTCAATTTTATTGACATTTTTAACTAATTTCGAGGTGAGCTAACTTTCGTGTATAAATAAGGAGGAAAAAATCTATCGACGTGCTGTAGCCATTGCATTGCTA
>NW_016912931.1:4032-4768 GCF_001483705.2 Eufriesea mexicana | reverse complement strand
GTGAGCTAACTTTCGTGCATAAATAAGGAGGAAAGTTCCTATTGAAGCGCTATAGCCATTGCATTGCTATACGATCTCGCTGGAAAATTCAATTTTACAGATATTATTGACTAATATCGTGGTGAACTGACTTTCTTTCGTAAATAAGGAGGAAAGACATTATTCGCGCGCTGTAGCCATTGCAGTGCCTTAGAATTTGGCTGGAATATTCAATTTCATTGACATTTTCCATTAATATCGTGGTGAGCAAACTTTCGTGCATAAATAAGGAGGAATGATTCTATTGGCGTGCTATAGACATTGCATTGCCATTGGGTCTGGCCGGAAAGTTAAATTTTATTGACATTTTCTACTAATATCGTGGCGAGCTAACTTTCTTCCATATTTAGGAGGAAAGATTCTATCGGCGTGCTACAGCCATTGAAATACTATAGAATCTGGCTGGAAACTTCAATTTTATTGACATTTTCGTCTAATATCGTGATGAGCTAATTTTCTTGCATCAATAAGGAGGAATGATTCTATTGGCGTGCTATAGCCATTGCAATGCTATAGAAGCTGCCTGGAAAATTCAATTTTATTGACATTTTCGTCATATATCGTGGTGAGCTAACTCCCTTGCATACATAGGAGGAAGGATCCTATAGGCGTGCTATAGCCATTGCAATGCAATAGAATGTGGCTGGAAAATTCAATTCTATTGACATTTTCGACTAATATCGTGGAGAGCTAATTT
>NW_016912931.1:0-3884 GCF_001483705.2 Eufriesea mexicana | reverse complement strand
TTGCATAAATAAGGAGGAATGATTCCATTGACGTGCGGTAGCCATTGTATTGCTATAGGGTCTGGATGGAAAATTCAATTTTATTGTCATTTTCGACTAACATCGTGGTGAGCTACCTGTCTTGCATAAATAAGGAGGAAATGTTCCATTGGCGTGCTATTGCCATTGCAATGGTTTAGAATCTGGCTGGAATGTTCAATCTCATTGACATTTTCGTCTAATATCGTGATGAGCTAATTTTCATGCATCAATAAGGAGGAATGAATCTATTGGCGTGCTATAGCCATTGCAGTGCTATAGAAGCTGCCTGGAAAATTCAATTTTATTGACATTTTCGTCATATATCGTGGTGAGCTAACTCCCTTGCATACGTGAGGAGGAAGGATTCTATATGCGCACTATAGCCATTGCAATGCAATAGAATGTGGCTGGAAAATTCAATTCTATTAACATTTTCGACTAATATCGTGGAGAGCTAATTTTCTTGCATAAATAAGCAGGACAGATTCCATTGACGTGCTATAGCCATTACAATGCTATAGAATGTGCCTGGAAAATTCAATTTTATTGACATTTTCGTCATATATCGTGGTGAGCTAACTCCCTTGCATACATAGGAGGAAGGATCCTATAGGCGTGCTATAGCCATTGCAATGCAATAGAATGTGGCTGGAAAATTCAATTCTATTGACATTTTCGACTAATATCGTGGGGAGCTAATTTTCTTGCATAAATAAGGAGGAATGATTCCATTGACGTGCTATAGCCATTACAATGCTATAGAATGTGGCTGGAAAATTCAATTTTATTGACATTTTCGAATATTATCGTGGAGAGCTAATTTTCGTTGCATAAATAAGGAGGAATGATTCCATTGACGTGCGGTAGACATTGTATTGCTATAGGGTCTGGATGGAAAATTCAATTTTATTGTCATTTTCGACTAACATCGTGATGAGCTACCTGTCTTGCATAAATAAGGAGGAAAGGTTCCATTGGCGTGCTATTGCCATTGCAATGGTTTAGAATCTGGCTGGAATGTTCAATCTCATTGACATTTTCTACTAATATCGTGGTGAGCTAATTTTCTTGCATAAATAAGGAGGAATGACACTCTTGGCTTGCAATAGCCATTGCAATGCTATAGAATCTGCCTGGAAAATTCGGTTTTTTGACATTTTCGTCTTATATCACGGAGAGCCAACTGCCTTGCAAAAATAGGACGGAAAGATTCCATTGGCGTGTTATAGCCTTTGCAATGCTATAGAATCTGGCTGGAATGTTCAATTTCACTCACATTTTTTACTAATATCGAGGTGAGATATCTTTTATGCATAAATAAGGAGGAAAGATTCTATTGACGTGCTGTAGCCATTGCACTGCTACAGGATCTGGATGGAAAATTCAATGTTATTGACATTTTCGGCTAATATCGTGGTGAGGTAAGTTTCATGCGTAAATAAGTAGGACAGATACCATTGGCTTGCTACATCCATTGCAATGCTTTAGAATCTGCCTGGAACATTCAATTTCATTGACGTTTTCTACTAATATCGTGGTGAGATAGCTGTCTTGCATAAATAAGGAGAAAAAATTCCATTGGCGTGCTATAGCCTTTGCAATGCTTTAGAATCTGGCTGGAATGTTCACTTTCATTGACATTTTTTACAAATATCGAGGTGAGCTAACTTTCGTGTATAAATAAGGAGGAAAAAATCTATCGACGTGCTGTAGCCACTGCATTGCTACAGGACCTGGCTGGAAAATTCAATTTTATTGTCATTTCCGACTAATACCTTGGTGAGGTAAGTTTCTTGCATAAATAAGCAGGACAGATTCCATTGGCGTGCCACAGCCATTGCAATGTCTTAGAATCTGTCTGGAAAGTTCAGATTTATTGACATTTCCGACTGATATTGGGGTGCGGTATCTTTCTTGCATAAATATGGAGGACAGACACTATTGGCATGCTGGAGCCATTGCAATACTATAGAGTCAGGGTGGGGAACACAATTTTATTGACATTTTCGACTAATATCGTGCTGAGCCAGCTGTCTTGCATAAATAAGGAGGAAAGATTCCATTGGCGTGCTATAGCCATTGCAATGGCTTAGAATCTGGCTGGAATATTCAATTTCATTGACATTTTCTACTAATATCGTGGTGAGCTGACTTCCTTTCATTAATAAGGAGGAAAGATTCTATTAGCGTGCTGTAGCCATTCCAATGCTTTAGAATCTGGCTGGAATATTCTGTTTTATTGACATTTTCGTCTAATATCAGAGAGAGCCAACTGCCTTGCAAAAATAAGACGGAAAGATTTCATTGGCGTGCTATAGTCATTGCTATGCTTTAGAATCTGGCTGGAATATTCAATTTAATTGACCTTTACGACTAATATCGTGGTGAGCTAACTTCCTTTCATGAATAAGGAGGAAAGATTCTATTGGCGTGCTATATCCATTCCAATGCTTTAGAATCTGGCTGGAATATTCAATTTCTTTGACAGTTTCTACTAATATCGTTGTGAGCCATCTTTCGTGCATAACTAATGAGGAAAGATTCGATTTACTTGCTGTAGCCATTGCATTGCTACAGGAACTGCCTGGAAAATTCAGATTTAATGACATTTTCGACTAGTATCGTGGTGAGCTAGCTGTCTTGCATAAATAAGGAGGAAAGATTCTATTGACTTGCTGTAGCCATTGCATTGCTACAGGATCTGGCTGGAAAATTCAGATTTAATGACATTTTCGACTAATATCGTGCTGAGATAACTTTCTTGCATAAATAAGGAGGACAGGTACTATTGGCGTGCTACAGTCATTGCACTGCTATAGAGTCAAGCTGGGGAATACAATTTTATTGACATTTTCGACTAGTATCGTGGTGAGCTAGATGTCTTGCATAAATAAGGATGTAGGACTCCATTGGCGTGCTATAGCAATTTCAATGCTATAGAATCTGGCTGGAATGTTCAATTTTATTGACATTTTTAACTAATTTCGAGGTGAGCTAACTTTCGTGTAAAAATAAGGAGGAAAAAATCTATCGACGTGCTGTAGCCATTGCATTGCTAAAGGACCTGGCTGGAAAATTCAGATTTATTGACATTTTCGACTACTGTCGTGGAGAGGAATGTTTCTTGCATAAACAAGGAGGACAGATACTATTGACGTGCAACAGCCATTGCAATGTCACCGAATCTGGCTGGAAAATTCAATTTTATTGACATTTTCGATTCCTATCGTTGTGAGCTAACTTTCGTGCATAAATAAGGAGGAAAGCTTCTATTGGAGCGCCTTAGCCATTGCATTGCTAAAGGACCTGGCTGGAAAATTCAGATTTATTGACATTTTCGATTCCTATCGTTGTGAGCTAACTTTCGTGCATAAATAAGGAGGAAAGATTCCATTGGCGTGCTATAGCCATTGCAATGCTTTAGAAACTGGCAGGAATATTCAATTTCATTGTCATTTTCTACTGTCTCCTATCGTGGTGAGCTAACTTTCGTGCATAACTAATGAGGAAAGATTCTATTTACTTGCTGTAGCCATTGCATTGCTACAGGAACTGGCTGGAAAATTCAGATTTAATGACATTTTCTACTAATATCGTGGTGAGCTACCTTTCGTGCATAAATAAGGTGGAAAGACTCTATTGACGTGCTGTAGCCATTGCATTGCTACAGGAACTTGCTGGAAAATTCAGATTTAATGACATTTTCTACTAATATCGTGGTGAGCTATCTTTCGTGCTTAAATAAGGTGGAAAGACTCTATAGACGTGCTGTAGCCATTGCATTGCTACAGGATCTGGCAGGTAAAGGCAGATTTATTGACATGTTCGACTAATATCGTGGTGAGCTAACTGTCTTTCATAAA
>NW_016912930.1:0-494 GCF_001483705.2 Eufriesea mexicana | reverse complement strand
GTTAGGGTATCTTCCGCTTTTGCGCTATACACTGCAATGGGGAGGGTTACTGCGCTCTACTGTACTCTATTATATTCTGCTAATCTGTGGGCAGGCTAGTAACTGTGGTCTCGTTTCGCTTGGTTGAGAGAAGCTACTTTCGGTTATGTTACGTATGGTCATCTTGGGATTGAGGAACTTCGACTATTGCTCTATGCACTGCGATTGGATGGACCCCTGAGATCTGCTCTCTAATATGTTCTACTTGGCACGGGGTACTGCAGCAATATTGGCCTCGGCACTTCAGGATGAGTTAGGATACGTTTGGTTACGTTACGCTTGTTCAGGTTAGGACACGACAGCTTTGAATTATGCGCTACGCACTGCTATACGGTTGATTTCTGTGATCTACTGTGCTCTAATATGTTCTGCTTCGCCCTGGCGGGCCAGCAACAGTGGTTCCTGCACGGTAGGCTGGGTTACGTTGCGTTTCATTGTGTAAAGTTTGGTTGGGT
>NW_016912929.1:0-823 GCF_001483705.2 Eufriesea mexicana | reverse complement strand
AGCATCCATTACTGGCCTCCCCAGAGTCGTGCAGAGAATAGTAGAGCAATGTAGAGCGCTTAAACCGCCCGAATAGCTATGTATTACACAAATGTCAAAGCTCTCCTAACGTAACACAGCGTAACCTAACATAGCCGCCCGTAGTTTAACGCAACCAAACATGCGGCGACCACTACTGCTGCCCTCCAGAGAGCCAAGTAGGAAACACTGGAGCACAGGAGAGCGCAGAAATCCGCTGAACAGCAGTCTATACAACGAAAGTCAACACAACACAAGCCTAACCAAAGATAACGCAGCCAAACTTGATGTAGCCTAACTCAAACAACCGTGCCGAGAACACTATTACTGGACCCACGGAGTCGAGCAGAGTACAGTAGGGCGATGTAGAGCGCGGAAATCCTCCGAATAGCGGAGTATAGCACAAAAATCGACACTACCCTGTCCTAACCTAACCAATCGTAACAGTACAATCGTAACACGACCACTTAAGATGGTCTCCCCAGAATCGGGCAGAGTGCAGTAAAGCACAGTAGTTCGCAGAAAGCAACCAAACGGTAGCGAATAGCACAAAAGTCAAAGGCAACCTGACCTAACCAAGCCCAACCAAACCTAACCAAGCCGAACTTAACATAGCTCAAACTAACTTGCCTGGAACCGTGGTGCTGGCCGCCTCAGGGCCACGAAGATGGCACTGGAGTGCAGCAGATCGCAGAAATCCACCGTATAGCAGTGTATAGCACAAAAGTAAAAGCTATCGTAACGTAACCTAACCTAACGTGACGTAGCCAAACGTAGCCTAACCCATGCTAACGTCCCGAGACCA
>NW_016912928.1:0-523 GCF_001483705.2 Eufriesea mexicana | reverse complement strand
GTTTCGGCGCGTTATGCTATGTTATGCTACGCTTGGCTTTGTAAGGTCAGGTCTGGTTAGATTTGGCTACCTTTGACGCCTGTGCTTTACGCAGCAATTCGGCCTTTTTTTGCGCTCTATTGTGCTCTAGTATACTGCGCTTGGCTCTGGGGTGGCCACAAATAGTGGAAGCGGCGCGTTAGGTTGGGTTAGGTTACGTTTGCTTACGTTATGTTAGCTTGGGTTAGTTTGGGATAAGTCCGACGTTTCTGTTATACGCTGCGATTCTATGGTTTTCTGCGCTCTACTCTCCTCTAATATACCCTGCATCACTATGTGGAGGCCAGCCATTCTGGTAGCGGCACGTTAGGCTGAGTTTGATTACGCTCGGTTAGGTTAAGTTGAGTTGGGTTGGGTTAGGAGAGTTTCGACTTTTGTGCTCAACACGGATATACTATGGACTTCTGTGCTCTGCTATATCCTATCAGATTACGCTTGTGCCTGGAGACGCCAGCAGTAGTGGTCGCGGCACGTTACGTTGAGC
>NW_016912927.1:0-293 GCF_001483705.2 Eufriesea mexicana | reverse complement strand
CTATTCACCAAGCTATAACAGGTAATAGATTTCGAATAGACTTATTCTCTGGCAAGTAGACGGCTGTACTTGCCATTTAATTGAAGGCGATAGTCGACCTTTTCACCAAGCTGCAACAGGTTATAGATTTTGAATGGGCCAATTCTCTGGAAAGCAGATAGCTGTACTTGCCATTGGATGAAGGCGTTAGGCAACCTATTTGCCAAGCTATAACGCATTATAGATTTTTCATAGACCTATTCTCTAGCAAGTAGGTGGCTGTACTTGCCATTGGATTGAAGGCGTCAGGCGAT
>NW_016912926.1:0-60626 GCF_001483705.2 Eufriesea mexicana | reverse complement strand
TACATCAAGCTAACGTAACCTAACCAGTCGTAGCGTAACTCAACCTAACGTGCCGAGACCACTGTTGCTGGCCTTCCCAGAGCAAAGCAGAGCATACTTGATCACAGTTGTGCACAGAAATCCACCGTGCAGCAGTATGTAGCACGAAAGTTGGAGCTATTTTAGCCAAACATAACCAACCATAGCATATCCAAACATATCATAACTCAACCTAACGTGCAGCTACAGCTACTGCTGGCATTCCCAGAGTCGAGCAGAATATAGCAGAGCAGACTAGAGCGCAGAAATCCAGCGAAAGAAAGTGTTTGTTAAGGAAACTAACAAAACGTAAACTAACTCAACCTAACGTGCCGAGACCACTATTGCTGTCCTCCCCAGAGACAAGCAGAGCATATTAAAGCACAGTAGTGAGCAGAAATCCACCGAATGGCGGTGTATAGTGAATAAGTCTGATATAACATGCTTAACATAAGCAACCGTAGCCTAACTCAAGCTAACGTGTCGAAACCACTATTGCTGGCCTCCGCAGATACAAGCAGATTATATTAGGCAATAGTAGTACGTAGAAATCGAACTTATTGCGGTAAATATCACAAAAGTCGAAAATACAAGAGACAAAACCCAGCCTAACCTAACCTAACCAAACGTAACACAACACAACCTAACGGGCCGCGACCACTACTGCAGGCGTCCAATGATACAAACGGAATATTTTAGAGCACAGTAGATCACAGAAGTCCACAGAGGATGTTTGTTGTGAACAAGAGTAAAACTGTCCTAACCTAACCCAACTTATCCCAACGTAGCCGAAGGTAATTTGTAGATCACAGAAGTCCACAGAGGATGTTTGTTGTGAACAAGAGTAAAACTGTCCTAACCTAACCCAACTTATCCCAACGTAGCCGAAGGTAATTTAATTCAACCTAACGTGCCGCGACCAGTATTGCTGGCCTCCACAGGGTCAAGCAGAGCAAATAAGAGGGGAGTAGATCGCAGAAATCCATGTAATTGCAGTGTACATCAGAATAGTCGAAGCTATCCAAACCTAACGTGAGCTAATGTAACATAACCAACCGTATGCTAGCTCACACTAATATGCAGAGATCACTATTACTGGCTACCCCACAACCAAGCAGAACAAGAGCACAGTAGAGGGCAGAAGCCCACCGCATTACAGTGTGCAGGAAAGGAGTCAAAGGTAACCTAACCCAACGCAAGCAAGCCGAAACTAACCAAACGTTACCGAATCCAACGTTACGCGGCGCTGCCACAATTTCTGGCCACACAGAGCAAAGCAGAGCATACGTGATTACAGTAGTGCACAGAAATGCACCGAGCAGCAGTGTACAGCACAGAAGTCGAAGACATTTTTGCCTAATCTTACCAACCATAGCATAGCCAAACGTAACGTAACTCAAATTCACGTGCCTAGACCACTATTTCTGGCGTCCCCAGAGACAAGCAGAGCATACCAGAGCGCTGTAGAATGCAGAAATCCAACGAATAACAGTGTATAGCTCGTAGGTCAAAGCCACCATAACCAAACCTAACCAAACCTAGCACAATCGGACGGAACATAAATCAAACTATCACGTCACGCCCACTATTGCTGGTCACCTCAGGATCTCGCAGAGTATAGTAGAGCAATGTAGAGCGCCGAAATCCAGCGAATAGCAGGTAGTGGCACAAAAGTCAGATCGATCCTTGCCTAACCTAGCCTAACGTAGCAAAAGCAAACGTATCCTAACACAGCGTAACGTGCCTAGACCACCATTGCTCACTTCCACAGAGCGAACCTGAGAATACTAGAGCGCAGCAGGTCGCGGAAATCCGCTGTACTGCAAGGTAAAGCACAAGGGTCAAAAATATCCTAACCTAGCCTGACATTACCTAACCTGACCAAACGGAGCATAACTAAACGAAAAGTGGTGATAACACTATTGCTGTCCCTCGCAGAGCCAAGAAGAACATATTAGAGCACGGTAGAGTGCAGGAATCCGCCGGATGTCAGTGCATAGCGCAAAAGTCTGATCTATTATGTCCTAACCTGACCAAACGCGATACAGCCAAAGGTAACATAGCCCAACCCAACGTGCCGAGGCCACTATTGCTAGCCTACGCAGAGCCAAGCAGAAAATACTAGAGAACAATATAGCGTGGATGTCGAACGCACTGCTGTGAATATAACAAGAGTCGAAGATACCCTGACCAAACCTGACCTAACGTAATCTAACCAAGCTTAACATAAATCAACCTTACGTGCCGCGAACACTACTGCTGGCTTCCCCAGTGCCAAGCAGAACATATTAGAACACGGTGGAGTGCAGTAATCCGCCGGATGGCAGCGTATAGCAGAAAGTCAAAGATATCTTACCCTAACCTAACCAAACGTAACAAAACCGAGCGTTGCTGAACTCAACCAAATGTGCCGAGGCCACTATTGCTTGTATCCCCAGTGCCGTGCAGAATATACTAGAGCACAGTAAAGCACAGATACCCGCCGCACTGAAGTGCAAAGCTCTACAATGACCTAGTCCACTCTACTCGACTCTCGGAAGGACGGCTATAGTGGTCGCCGCACGTTAGGTTGAGATAGATTACGTTTGGTTATGTTAGGATACATTGTGTTGCGTTAGGATTGCTTTGACTTTTGCGCCACACACCTCTATCGTATTGACTTATGCGCCCTCCTGTGTACTAGCACATTCTGCTTGTGTCTTTGGGCGCCAGAAATTGTGGTCACTGCTAGTTAGGTTGGCTTATGTTACGTCTGGTTATGCTCGGTTTGGTTAGGTTTGGCTGGGATATCTTTGACTTTTGTGCTACACACTGCTACTCTGTTTATTACGGCGTCCTACATTGCTCTCATATACTCTGCCTGGCTCTCGTGGTACCAGCAATGATGGTCGTCGCACCCCAGGAAGCAACACGTTACGGTCGGTTGTGTTACGTTTGGCCACGTTAGGAGAGGATAGCATTGACTTTTGTGCTACACACTGCTTCTCGGTGAACTTCTGCGCTCCACTGCGCTCTAACATATTCTACACGGCTCTGGGGATGCCAGCAATAGATGTCTGGGTTCGATAGTTTAGCTATTCTACGTTCGGTTAGGTCAGGTTAGGTCTGATTTCGTAAGGGTAACTCTGACTTTCGTGCCATACACTGCTATTCGGTGGATTCCATCCCTCCGCTGTGCTCCACTCTAATCTGCTAGACCATGGGGAGGCCGGAAATAGTGGTCGCGGTACGTTACGGTGAGCTTGGCGCGTTAGGTTAGGTTACGTTAGTTTGGGTTAGGTATGGATATCTTTGACTTCTATGCTGTACACTGCATTTCTATGGATTTCTGCGCGCTACTCTCCTCAAATATGTTCTGCTTTACTCTGGCGTACCGGCAATAATGGTCGTGGCACGTTAGTCTGAGTTAGGTTCAGCTCCGTTAGGTCAGGTTAGGCTATGTTTCGTTAGGATAACTTTGACTTCTGTGCTATACACTGCAGTTCGATAGGTTTCTGCGACCGAGTGTCCTCTAATATGTTTTGTTTGGCACTGGGGGCCAGCAACAGTGGTCTCGACACGTTAGGTTTAGGTATGCTACGTTCGTTTTGGTTTGGTTCGGATAGGCTAGGATTGAGTAGCTTTGGCTGTTCTGCTATACATTGCAGTCCTGTGGATTTCTGCGCTATACCCTCCTCTAATATGTTCTTCATGGCTCTGGGAATGGCATCAATAGACGTCTCGACAGGTTAGGTTCAGTTAGGTTACGTTTGCCTTCGTTGCGTTTGGTAAGGTTAGGATAGGAGAGCTTTGGCTTTCACGCTACAAACCACTATTCTACGGACTTCTGCGCTCTACTGGGTTCTTTCATATTCTGCTCGACTCTGGAGATGCTAGCAATAGCGTTCGCGGCAGGTTAAGTAATGTCCTGCTGCGTTTGTTTGGGGCAGCTTTGCCCTATGTGCTATAAACTGTGATTCTACGCATTTTTGCGCTCTACTCTCCTATAATATGTTCTGTTTGGCACTGGCGAGGGCAGCAATAGTTGTCTCGGCACGTTAGGTTGACTTAGGTTACGTTTGGTTATGTTACGTTTTTCGCTTTTGGGACATAGTAGCTTTGACCTTTGAGTTATACGCTGTTAT
Organism: Eufriesea mexicana; assembly: GCF_001483705.2. NCBI lineage: Eukaryota > Metazoa > Arthropoda > Insecta > Hymenoptera > Apidae > Eufriesea > Eufriesea mexicana. Next base: position 56,484 of record NW_016912926.1, on the reverse strand, counting down.
TCGGCGGACTTGTGCCATATACTGAGCGCTAGAATATTCTGCTTTACTCTGCATAGGCGAGCTATAGTGTTCGAGGCACGTTATTTTGAGTTAGGTTACGTTTGGCTGTGTTAAGTTCAGTCTGGCTAGGTTAGGGCATCTTCAACTATTGTGCTATTTGCTCCAATGCGGACGGTTTCTGCGCACTACTGTGTCCTGGTGGGTTCTGCTTGTCTTTGTGGAGGCCCGCAATATTGGTCTCGTCATGTTAGGTTGAGTTACGTTACGTTTGTTTCTACTACGTTTGAAAAGGTTAGGATACCCTAATTCTCCTTTTGTGCTACACACCGCTATTCGGGATGTTTCCGCGCTCTAATGTGCTATAATATGCCCTGCTTGGCTCGGGGGCGGCCAGTAGTAAGGGTCTCGGCACGTTAGGTTGTGTAAGGTTACGTTTCGTTAGGTTAGGTTGGTTTCTGCACTCTACCGTTCCCTAGTATATTCTGCTTGTCTCTGGGGAGGCCAGCGGTAGTGTCCACGGCACGTTAGTTTTAGTTCGGCTAGGTTCGGTTATGTTACGTTTGGTTAGGTTAGGATGGGGTAGCTTTGACTTTTGTGCTATACGCTACTAATCTATGGATCTCTGCGTAGACAAACATACGCTAACTCAACACAACGTGCCAGGACAACTATTGCTGGCCTGCCGATAGTCGGGCAGAGTAGGATGGGGTAGCTTTGACTTTTGTGCTATACGCTACTAATCTATGGATCTCTGCGTAGACAAACATACGCTAACTCAACACAACGTGCCACGACAACTATTGCTGGCCTGCCGATAGTCCGGCGGATTGTAGTGGAGCAACGTAGGGTGTAAAAATCCTCCGAATACCTGTGTATAGCATAGAAGTCAAATCTTTCCGATCCTAACCAAACCAAACGTGATATGACCATGCGTAGTCTATCTAAATCTAACGTGCCGAAACCACTATTACTTGCCTCCCTAGAGACGAACAGATGCCAATGGAGCCATGCAGTGCACGGATATCGACCGAACAGCAGTGTACAGCACAAAAGTCAAAGCTACCTCAGCGATACCTGTCCTAACGTAGCCAAGCCAAGCTGAACCTAACTCAACCTAGCGTGACGAGACCACTATTGCTGGCCTCCCCATAGACGAGCAGAGTATAGTAAAGCAATGGAGAGCGCAGAGGTACGTAGAATGGCAGTGTATGGCACGAAAACTAAAAATACCCCAAAATAACCCAAACAAAGCTGACATGAACAAACATGGTCCTATCTCAAGCTAACCCTCCGCAGACACTTCCTCTGGCCTCCCCAGCGGCGAGCAGAGCGTATTACAGGAGTGTAGTGCGCAGGAATCCATAGAATCGCAGTGTAAGGCGGAAATGTCAAAGATATCCAATGCCAATGAAAACGAATATAACCTAGCCCAACGTAACCAAACTCAACGTGACGTGTCGCGACCGCTATTGCTGGCCTACCCAGGGTCTAGCAGATTAGATTAGAGCACGGTGGAGGGCAGGAATCCGCCGAAAACCTGCGTACAGCGAGAAAATCAAGGCTACCCTAACCAAACATAGCCTAACCAGTCCCAGTCAAACGAAACATAACTCAACCTAACATGCCGGGACCACTATTGCTGGCAACCCTAAAGATAATCAGGACGTATTAGAGCACAGTAAATCGCAGAAATCGACAGAATGGCATTGTACAGCACAAAAGGCAATGCTATAGCTCCCAAACGTAACAAAACCAAACAAAGCGTAACGTAACTCAACCCAACCTACCGCGACCACAACTCCTGGCGTCCACAGCGCCGAGCAGAGTGTGGTAGCGCGCAGTAGAGCGCAGAAGTCCATAGAATAGCGGAGTGTAGCTCGGAAGTCGAAGCTATCCTAACTTAACGCAACGTAACCTAACCTAGCCAAACGTATTCTAACTCAGGCCGACGTGCCGCCGCCACTATTGCTGGCACCCGGAGAGTCGAGCAGCGTGTGGCAGAGCAATATACAGCGCAGAAATCCACCGAAGAGATGTCTAAGCACAATGGTCTAGGCTGTCCTATCCTAACCCAACCAAACGTAATAAACCACTATTACTTGCCTCCCTAGAGACGAACAGATGCCAATGGAGCCATGCAGTGCACGGATATCGACCGAACAGCAGTGTACAGCACAAAAGTCAAAGCTACCTCAGCGATACCTGTCCTAACGTAGCCAAGCCAAGCTGAACCTAACTCAACCTAGCGTGACGAGACCACTATTGCTGGCCTCCCCATAGACGAGCAGAGTATAGTAAAGCAATGGAGAGCGCAGAGGTACGTAGAATGGCAGTGTATGGCACGAAAGCTAAAAATACCCCAAAATAACCCAAACAAAGCTGACATGGACAAACATGGTCCTATCTCAAGCTAACCCGCAGCAGACACTTCCTCTGGCCTCCCCAGCGGCGAGCAGAGCATATTACAGGAGTGTAGTGCGCAGGAATCCATAGAATCGCAGTGTATAGCACAAAAGCAAAAGCCATTCTAACCAAAATTGACCTTACCTACCCTAACCGAACGTAACACGACTCAATCAAACGCGCTGCGACCGCTATTGCTGTCGTTCGCAGAGACAAGCAGATGCTACTAGAGCAATTCGGAGCGCAGATATCAGGAGACCACTATTACTGTCCTCACCAGAGGGAAGCAGAACGTACTAGAGCGCACTAGAGCTTAGAATTCCAACGAATCACTGTGTATACCGCGAAAGTCTAATCTATACAAGCTTTACCCAAACTAACATAACGAAACCAAACGTCGCCTAACTCAACCCAAAGTGCCGAGACCACTATTACTGGTTTCCTCATAGACGAGCAGAGTGTAGTAGAGCAATGTAGAACGCAGAAATCTACCGGATATCAGTGTATATCGTAAAAGTCAATGCTAACTTCTCCTATCCCATCCAAACGTATCATAACCGAACGTAGCATAGCTCCACATATTGCGTCACGGCCACTGTTGCTGGCCTCCACGGAGACGAGCAGATTACAGTGGCGCACAGCAGAGCGCGGAAATACACCGAATAGCAGTGTGTACCACGAAAGGCAAAGCTGTCCGAACCTAACCCGGACGATCATAACCCACACAAAAGTTGAACAAATAAACCTAACGAGCCGAGGCTTTTATATTTGGGCTCCCCAGAGACAAGCAGAACATATTATAGCTTAGTAGTGCGCAGAAATTCATCTAATAGCAGTGTGTAGCACAAAAGTCAAAGCAATCCCTACCAAACCTAACCTAACCTAACCTAAGTAAACGCAACATAACTCATCTTATCGTGCCGCGCCGGCCATATCTGTACTCCCCGGGGTCGTGTGGGGTATGGTAGGGCAACGAAGAGCGCGGAAATCCTCCGAATCGCAGTGTATAGCACAAAAGTCAGATATATCCTATCTTAACCTATTCAAACGTAGCATAACCAAACGCCAACTTTCTCAGACAAGAGTGCCGAGAGCACCACTGCTGGCCTACCCACAGCCTAGCAGAGTATACTAGAGCACAGTGGAGCGCAGAAGTCCGCCGAATGGTATTGTACAGCACAAATGTCAAAGCCATCCTAACCAAACTTAATCTACCCTAACCAAGTCAAACGTAACGTAACTGAAACAAACAAGCCGCAGCCAATATTGCTGGCCTCCCCAGGGACCAGCAGAGTATAATAGTGCACAGTAGAGCGCAGTAATACACCGCATCGCAGTATATAGCACAAAAGTGGAAGATATCCTAACCTTACCCAGACCAACGTAACCCAAACGAACGTAGCATAACTCAGCCTAACGTTCCGAGACCGCCATTGCTGTCCATCGCAGTAGAGCGCTGAAATCCACCAATTAACAGTGTATAGTACAATTGCCAGAGCCATCATGGCCAAACATATCCCAGCCAAGCCTAGCCAAACGACACCTAAATCACACTAATGCGCCGCTGCCACTATTTCTGTCCTCCCCAGAGCAATGCAGAGCCTATTAGATCTCAGTAGAGCACAGAAACCCGACGAAAAGCAGAGCATAAAACAAAAATCAAACCTACGCTCTCCTAGCCTGAAGAAACCGTGACGTAACCAAACATAACGTAACTTAAGCTAACGTGACGCGACCACCGTTGCTGGCCTCCCCAGAGCCAAGCAGAACCTCTTAGGGTACAGTATATCTCTAAAATCCACCGAATAGCAGTGTATAGCACCAAAGTCAAAGATACCACCTCATAGCCCATCCAATCGTATCATGACCACGCGCAACCTAACACAACCAACCGTGCCGGGAACACGACTGCTGGCCTGCACAGAGTAATGCAGAACATATATGTAGATAGTAGGGCGCAGAAATCCATGGAATCGCAGTGTATATCAGAAATGTCCAAGATACCCAAACCTAACCCAAACCAAGGAACCTAGTCAAGCATAGCGTAACTCAAAGTAAAGTGCCGCGACCGCCATTGCTGTACTCCCCTGGGCCATGCAGAATATGGTTGAGCACAGTAGGGCGGAGGAACCAATTGAATAACAGTGTATACCGCGAAAGTAAGAGCTGTCCAAGCCTAACCCAAACGAACACATACCAGCCAAACCTAGCCCAACTCAGACTAACGTGCCGAGAACACCATTACTGGCCGCCCCTGAGTCGAGCAGAGTGTAGTAGAGCCATATTAAGCGCAGAAAGCCACCAAATAGCAATGTACAGCACAACAGAAGAGCATAACCTAACCGATCCAAACCCAACCTAACCAAACCAAACGCGGAATAACTAAATCTAACATGCCGAGACCTTTATTGCTAGCCACCCCAGTGCGAAGCAGAACATATTAGAGCACAGTAGAGCGCAGAAGTTTACAGAAATGCAGTGCATAGCACGATTGTCGAAGCCATCCTGACCATACCTAACCCAACCTAACCTTACCAAACGTAATTTAAGGCAACTTGTAGCGCCACGATCGCCATTGCTGGCCTGCCCAGAGTCGAGTAGGGTATAGTAGAACGACGAAGAGCGCTGAAATCCACCGATTAGCAGTGTATAGCACGAAAGTGGAAGATATCCTAACATAAACTGTACCAGCCTAAGCTAACCGTACGTAGCCTAACTCAAAGTAAGGTGCCGAGACTACAATTGCTGGCCTCCACAGAGTCAAGCAGAGCACATTAGAGCAATGTAGAGCGCACAAATACAACGAATATCGGTGCATAGCACAAAGGACTGGGCTATCTCATCCTAACCTATCAAACGTAACATAATCATACGTAACCTATCTCAAACTTACGCGCCGAAACCACCGTTGCTGGCTTCCACAGAGCTAAGCAGAATATACTAGAACACAGTAGAGCGCAGAGACCCGCCGAACAGAAGTGTATACCACGTAAGCCTGAGCTATCCGAATCAAACCAGACTAACTTAATGTAACCAAACGTAACCTGACTCGCCATGTCGCCCCACGAACACTATTGCTGGCCTCCCCGCGGTCGAGCAGATTATAGCAGACCAGAGCAGAGCCAGAAATCCACCGAATAGCAGTGTATTGTAGCACAAAAGTCAAAGCTATCCACACCTAACCCAAGCTAACATAGCACAACCAAACGTAGCCTATCTCAACCTAACATACCGAGACCATTATTGCTGGCCTCCCAATAGCCAATCAGAATATACTAAAGAGCAGCCGTGCGCAGAAGTCAACGGTACATCAGTGTACAGCTCAAAAGTCAAAGCTATACTATTACAACCTGACCGAGGCTAACGTAACCACACGTAACATATCTCACCCTATCGTCATCAGTGTACAGCTCAAAAGTCAAAGCTATACTATTACAACCTGACCGAGGCTAACGTAACCAAACGTAACATATCTCACCCTATCGTACGGATACCACTATTGCTTGCCCCGCCACAGGTAAACAGAATTTAGTACATCACAGTAGAGAGCAGTAATACACCGCAATGCTGTGTGTAGCACAAATGTGGAAGATACCCATACACAACATGTCCTAACCTAACCCAAACGAAAGTAGCATATTGAAATATAACATGCCGAGTATACTATTTCCGGCCTGCCCATAGCCAAGCAGATCATATTAGAGCAATGTAGAGCACAAAAATCCACTGAGCAGCGATCTGCAGCATAAATATCAAAGCTATCCTCTCCTAACCTGACCAAACGTAACATAACCAAACGTTATATATCTCAACATAACGTGCTTAGACCACTATTGGTGGCCTCCCCAGGGCAAAGCAGAACATATTAGAGCACAGCGGATCGCAGAAGTCAACCGAACAACAGTTTATACCACGAAAGGCAAAGCTATCCATGCATAACCGAAAATAACATAACCTAACCAAGCGTAGCATAACTAAGTCTAACGAGCCTAGACCACCATTGCTGGCCCCACCAGAGTTGGACAGTGCATATCGGAGTACAGAAGAGAGCAGAAATCCATCGAATAGCAGTGCACAGCACAAGGGCCAAAGTCATCATAACTAGATCTCTCCCAATCTGGCCAAACCGTACGTAAACTATCTCAATCTAATGCGCCGCTGCCACTATTTCTGGCCTCCCCAGAGCAAAGCAGAGAATACTAGATCACAGTAGAGCGCAGAATTCCTAGGAGTAGCAGTGTATAGCGCAAAAGTCAAGGCTGTCCTGGCCTAACGGTACCTAACGTAACATAACCAAACCTAGCCTAACTCTACATAACACGCCGATAGCGCTATTTGTCGCCTTTCTAGAGCCAAGCAGCATATTCTAGAGCGCAGTTGGAGGCAGATAACCGCCGCATTGATGTGTGAAGCGCAAAAGCCAAAGATATCCGAACCTAACCAGACCAAACCTAACCTAACCAAACGTAGCCTTACTCAGCCTAACGTGCCGTGACCGCCATTACTGGCCACACCAGAGCCAGGCAGAGAGTATTAGAGCACATTAGAGAGAAGAAACGCACCGAATAGCAGTGTATGGCACAAAAGTCGAAGCTGCCCTATAATAACCTTACCAGGCGTAACGTAACCAAGCGTAATATATCTCAAACCAACGTGCCATGACCACTATAGCTAGCCTCCCCAGACCCAATCAGAGCATATGAGAGGACAGAACAGCGCAGAAAGACACCGAATTGCAATGTATAGCACAAAAGACGGAGATAACCCAACTTAACCAGGCCTAACAAAACCTAACAAGACGTAGCCTAACTCAACCTAACGCGCCGAGACCACCATTTCTGGCCCACACAAAGCAAAGCGGAGAATATTATAGCACACTAGAGTGAAGAAATCAAACGAATAGCAGTGTATAGCACAAAAGTCAGAGACAAAAAATCCGAACATAGCCTAGCGTAACGTAACCAAACGTACCTAAAACAATCTAACATTCTGGGACCACAGTAGCTGGCATCCCAAGAGGCAAGCAGAGCATACTAGAGCAGTGTAGAGCGCAGAAATCCACTGAATAGCAGAGTATAGCCCAAAAGTCGAAGCTGTCCTCTCCTAACCAAGCCAAACGTTACATAACCGAACGTCACATAACAAAACCGAACGTGCCGAGACAACAATTGCTGGTCTCCGCAGATCCAAGCGGAATATACTAGAGCCCAGTAGAGTGCAGAAATGCAACGAATAGCAGTGTATATCACATAAGTCAAAGCTATCCTCTCGTAACCTAACCAATCGTAACAACCAAACGTGACCTAACTCAAGCTAATGTGCCGCGACCACCAATGCTGGCCACCACACAGTGAAGCGGAACATATAAGAGGAGAGTGGAGCGCTGGAATCCACTGAACCGCAGTGTATAGTGGAAAAGTCAAGGCTTCCCGAACCTCGCACAAAGCAATGTAACCTAACCGAACTTAGCCTAACTCAACGTAACGGGCAGCGTCCAGAATTACTGGCCTCCCCAGAGCCACGCCGAGCATGCCTGAGCACAGTAGAGAACAGAAAACCAACGAATAGCAGTGTACAACACAAAAGTCAAAGCTATGATTTCCCAGCCTAACCAAACGTAACGAAACCATGCGTGACATATGCTAACCTCTTGTGCAAATACCACTGCTGCCCCCTGCCCGCAGCCGGGCAGAAAACATTAGAGCTCAGTAGAGCGCATAAATACCATGCGTGACATATGCTAACCTCTTGTGCAAATACCACTGCTGCCCCCTGCCCGCAGCCGGGAAGGAAACATTAGAGCTCAGTAGAGCGCATAAATCAAATGAATGGCAGTGTGCAGCGCAAGAGTCAAAGCCAACCTCGCCTAACGTAGCCAAGCGTTACGTAACCAAACGTGACCCAAAACGACCTAACGTACCGAGGACAATATTGCTCTCCTCCGCGGAGCCAAGCAGTGCGTGCTATAGCGCAGCAGAGAGCGGAATTCCCCCGCAATAATGTGTAAAGAACAAAAGTCTAAGATTTCCTAACATAACCTGACCTAACCTATCCTAACCAGAAGTGGCCTAACACAAAATAACCTGCCGAGGACACCATTGCTGTCCTCCCCAGAGACAAGCAGAATATACTATAGGACAGTGGAGCGCAGGAAGCCATACAATCGCAGTGTATAGCAGAGAAGTTAAAGCCATCCGAACCTAACCCGATCTAACCAAACCTAGCCAAACGTAACCGAACGCAGCCTAACGTGCCGAGACGACTATTGCCGACATAATCAGAGCCAAGCAGAAAATATTAGAGCACAGTAGTGCGTAGAAATCCGCCGAATAGCTGTGTATGGCATAAAAGTCAAAGCTGTCCTGTTCTAACCTTAAAAGGCGTAACGTAACAAAGCGCAATATATATCAAACCAACATGCAGACGCCACTACAGCTACCTACCCCAGAGCTAATCAGAGGGTTTGAATGGACGGTATAGCGCAGAAAGCCATGGGATCAGAGTGTATAGCACAAAAGTCAAAACTACCCTATCCTTACATAGCCAAAGGTAACATAACCGAACGTAACCAAACACTGCCTAACGGGACGAGGACACTGTTTCTCGCCGCCCCAGAGCCAAGCAGAGTGCACTGGAGCGCAGTAGGATACGGAAAGCCACCGCAATGCAGTGTACAGCACAAAAGACGATGACACCCTAACATAACCAGGCCTAACCTAACCTAACCAAACGTGACATAACACAACGAATCGTGCCACGACCGGCATTGCTGGCCTCCCTACAGACGAGTAAAGTATAGCAACAGTTAGTGTAGAAACTCGCCGACGATCCTTGTATAGCACAAAAGGCAAAGTTATACTATCCTAACCTAGCCAAACTTGACATAACCAAACGTACCCTAACTCAGTCTAACGCGCAGCGGCCCCTATTTCTGGCCCCTAGCGTGCCTAGATCACTATTGCTAACCTGCCCAGAGCAAAGCAGAATATGTTAGAGCAATGTAGAGCGCAGAAATCTATCGAGTAGCTGTGGATATCGCAAAGGTCGAAGCCATCCTTTCCTAACGTAACAAGCCGTAAGATATCCAAACGTAACATAGTTCAAAGTAACGTGCCGCGACCACTTCTGCTGTACTCACCAGAATAGAGCAGAGTATAGTAGAGCACAGTAGAGCGCAGAATTCCACCGAATAACAGTGTATGGCACAAAAGTCATAGCTACCCTATCCTAACATAACCAAGCATAACCTAACCGTACGCAGCTTATCTCAGCCTAGCGTGACGAGACCACATCTGCAAGCGTCCACAGGATAAAGCAGAGGGCGTCAGAGCACAGTAGAGCGCAGAAATCCGTCCAACAGCAGTGTCAAGCACAACAGACATTGTTAGACAAACCAAACCTGGCCCAACCTAGCCAAGCCAAGCGCAACTTAACCCAGCCTAGTGTGCCGAGACCGCTGTTGTCGTCCTCGCCAGAGTCAAGCAGGGTACAGTAGGGCAATGAAGAGCGCAGGAGTCCACCGAAAAGCAGTGCAAACCACAAAAGCCAAAGATACGCTATCCTAACCTAAACAAACGTAACATAGCCGAACGAAGGTTGCTCGACCTAACGTGCCTACGCCATTCTTACTGACCTCCACAGAACATAGGCAGAACACATTAGAGCACAGTAGGACGCAGGAATCCAACGAACAGCAGTGTATAGCATGAAAGTTAAAGCCACCCACTCCTAACCTGAACAAACGTAACATAACCAAGCGAAACGTAAACCAAACTGCGGAGCTACGACCACAATTGCCGCCCCCATGGGTGCCGAACAGATTACAGCAGTGCAATGTATGACGCTGAAATCGACAGAATAGCATTATACAGCACAAGATGCAAAGTTCTCCTAACAAAACATGACCAAACCTGGCCTAACCAGACGTAACGAAACACAACCTAACATACAGCGACCACTATTCCTGGCGTATCTAGACACAAGCAGTGAGTGGTAGCGCGCAGGACAGCGCAGACGTCCATAGAATAGCAGCGTGTAGTACAAAAGACGAAGCTATCATAAACTAATGCGATATAGCCTAACCTAACCAAACGTACTCTAGCTTAACCAAAAGTACTGAGAACATAATTGCGGCCCTCCCTAGAGCCAAGCAGAATATATTAGAGAAGACGAGGGCGCAGAAATCCATAGAATCGCAGTGCATATCACAACAGTCGCAACCACCCAATCCTAACATTACCAAACGTAAGATAATCTAACGTAGCTTAACTCCGCCTAACGCGCCGAGACGACTACTACTTGCCTCCCCAGAGCCACGCAGAATGTGCTAGATCACTGTAGAACGCCGGAAGCTACCAAATAGCAGTGTACAGCACAAGAGTCAGAAATATCGTAACCTAACCTACCCTAACCCAACCTAACTGAACGTAGACCGACTGAACCTGAATTGCCGTGACCATTAATGCTGGCCTTCCCAGACTCGAGCAGAGTATACTGGAGCACAGTAGAGCGCGGCAATCCACCGAATAAATGTGTATAGCACAAAGGGCGAAGATACTCTAACCCAATCTGACCTAACCTATCCTAAGCAAACGTAGCCTAACTCAAGCTAACGTGCCGAGACAACAATTGCTGGCATCCCCAGAGGCAACCAGAGCATGTTAGCGCAGAATAGATAGCAGAAATCCGCCAAATGGCAGTGTACAGCACAAAAGCCTAAGCCATCCCTGCCATACCAAATCACACATAGCCTGACCAAATATACCACAACGCAACCTAACCAGCCGCGACCACTACACCTGGCTTCCCCAGACACAAGCAGAGTCTAATAGCGCACAGCAGAGCGCAGATACCCATAAAATAAGAGTGTGTAGCACAAAGGTCGAAGCCATTCCAACCTAACACAACGTAACCTAACCTAACCATACGTAATCTAACACAACCTGACGTGCTGCGACCACTATTGCTGGCTTCCCGAGAGTCGAGCAGAGTATAGTAGTGCAGCGTAGAGAGCAAGAAACCACAGAAACTCAGCGTAAAGCACGAAAGTCTAACCTATCCTGTCCAAACCAAACCAAACGTAACATGACCAAACGCAACATATCGCAGACAAACGTGCCGAGACCAACAATGCTGGCCCCACATGGCCAAGCAGAATATGCCAGAGTGCACGAGATCGCAGAAATCCAACGAATAGCAGTGTACAGCACAGAAGTAAGAGCCATCCTAACCAAAATTAACCTAACGTGACCTAACCGAACGTGCCGCAACCGCCATTACTGGCTACCTAACCAAACGTAGAAGAACTCAACATAAGGTGCCGAGACTACAATTGCTGGCCTCCACAGAGCCAAGCAGATGCCAGTAGAGCACTTCAGAGCGCAGGTATCAAGAGACCACTATTGCTTGCCTCCGCAGAGCCAAGCAGAATATACGAGTGCACAGTGGATCGCAGAAATCCACCGCACAGGTATGTATACCTCGTAAGCCAAAGCTATCCAAACCTAACCCATACCAGCGTAACCTAATCAAACGTAGCCTAGCTCAACCTATCGTGCCGTGACCACTATTACCGTCCTCACCACAGTCGAACAGAGTATAGTTGAGCAATGTAGACCGTACGAATCAACCGAGTAGCAGTCTACAAAACAAAAGTCTTCTCTATCGTGTCCTAACGTACCCAAACGTAATATGAAGAAACGTAACACAATATAGCCCATCGTGCCGAGACCGCTGTTGCTGCCCTACTCAGAGACAAGCAGAATATACTGGAGCAGAGTAGAGCTCAGAAGGCCATCAAATAGCTGCGTATAGCACAAAAGTCAAAGAAATCATAACCTATCCTGTCCTTACCTAACCTTACCAAACTTAGACTAACTAAACATAACCAGCGGAGTCGAACATTGCTGCACTCCCCATTGCCATGAATAACAAGCTAGAGGAGACGAAAGCGCCGTTATCCACAGGAGTGCAGGGTATAGCAGAAAAGTCAAAGCTACCCTTACCTGACCAAAGTGAACGTAACTTAACCATACCTAACGTTACACGACAACTACCGCTCGCATCCCAAGAGTCAAGCAGGGTATAATAGAGCAGTGTAGAGGGCTGAAATCCACCATACAGCAGTGTATAGCACAAAAGTCGAAGCCACAATAGCCAACCCAGCCAAACCCATCCTAACCAAACGTAACCTATCTCAACGTTTCGGAACACAACCGCCTTTGCCAGCCACGCCAGAGTCAAGTAGAATATAGAAGAGCAACGAAGAGCGTTGATATCCGTCGAATATCAGTGTGTAGCACAAAAGTCAAGGTTAATCTCTACTAGCCTAACCAATTGTAACATAAACACACGTAACCTAACACAATTTAACGCTCCGCGGCCACTATTTCTGACCTCCCCAGAGCAAAGCAGAGAATATTAGGTCACAGTAGAGCGAAGAAGTCCACCGGCAAGCAGTGTAAAACACGAAAGTCAAAGCAATCCTTGCCTAACCTAACCAAACATAACATATCCGAACGTAGCATAACTCATCCTAACGAGTCCAGACAGCCATTTTTGGCTTCCCCAGAGTCGCGCGGTGTATAGCAGAGATATATAGTGCGTACAAATCCACCGAATAGCGGTGTATAGCAGACAGGACAAATCTTTCCTATCCTAACCTATCCAAACGTTATATAAGCAAGCGTAACATAAACTAACCTAACGTGGCGAGAGCAGTATTGCTGGCTTCCCCATCGCCGAACAGAACATGCTAGAGCAGCGTAGATTGCAGTGGTCCATAGAATGGCATCATATAGCACAACAGTTGAAGCTACCCTATCCTAACATGACCATACCTAACATAAGCGAACGTAGCTTAACTGAACCAAACGTGCGGAGACCACTATTGCTTGCCTCCCCAGAGCCAATCACGGTATGCTAGAGCACAGTAGAGCGCAGTAATACCCCGCTTTGCAGTGTACGGCACAAAAGTGGTAGGTATCATAACCAAACATGTCCAAACCAAACGTTACCAAACGTAGAATAACTCAACATAAGGTGCAGAGACTACAATTGCTGACCTTCACAGAGTCAAGCAGAGCATATTAGAGCAATGTAGAGCGCAGGAACCCAACGCATGTCGCTATATAGCATAAGAGGCAAAGCTATCCTGTCCTAACCTAACCAAACGTAGCATAACCGTACGTAACATGTCCCAACCTTTCGTGCCGAAACCACTATTGCTGGCCTCCCCAGAACCAAGCAGAACACATCAGAACACAGCAGAGCGCATAGACTCAACTAACAGCAGTGTATGCCACGTAAGTCAAAGCTATCCAACCCTGACCCACACTAACGTAACTCAAACAAACGTAACATAACTCAGACTAACGTGCCGAGGCGCCCATTGCTGGCCCCATCAGAGTCGGGCAGAGCACATTAGAGCACAGTAGAGAGCAGAAACCCACCGAATTGCAGTGTACAGCACTAAAGTAGAAGCTGCCCTATCCTAACATATCCAAACCTGACCTAACCGTACGCAGCCCAACTCAACCTAGCGTGCCGAGGCCAAAATTGCTGGCCTCCCCAGGCCCAAGCAGATTCTCTTAGAGCACAGCAGAGCGCATAAATCCACCGAATATCAGCGTATTGCGCAAAGGTGGAAGCAACCCTATCCTACCACAGCCAAACGTAACATATGCAGACGTAACGTAACACGATCTGAAGTGCTACGACCGTAATATGTGGCCTCACGGTAGTTAAGCAGTATATACTAGAGCACAGTAGATTGCAGAGAGCCAACGAGTAACAGTGCATGGCGAAATAGTGAAAGCCGTCCAAACTATATATAACCTAACCTTATCTAACCCAACGTAACCGAACTCAACCTGACGTGCGACGACCGCTATTGCTGGCCTCCCCACAGACATGCAGAGTCTGGTAGAGCAATGCAGAGCGCAGATATCGTACGAATGGCAGCGTATATGCATGTTAGAGCGCAGTAGGGCGCAGAAATAAACGGTACAGCGGTGTAAAGCGCGAAAGACGAAGCTACCATAGACTAACCAGGTCAAACTTAACGTATCTGACCTAAGGTGCCTATGCCACTATTGCTTGTTAGCACAAGAGTCACAGCTACCCTAACCATACCTAACCTAACATAGCAAAGCCAAACCTAACCTGTGCCGACCTAACGTGCCGAGGCCGCAATTGCTGATCCCACGGAGCCAAGCAGGACATGTTAGAGCGCAGTAGGGCGCAGAAATAAGAGGTACAGCGGTGTAAAGCGCGAAAGACGAAGCTACCATAGACTAACCAGGCCAAACTTATCGTAACCAAACGTAACATAACCGAGCATAACGTGCGGAGCCCACTATTCCTGCCCTCGCCGGAGCCAAGTAGATCATATCAGAGGGGAGTAGAACGCCGAAATCAATAGAATCGCAGTGCGTAGAGCGAGATTCGTAGCTACACTATCCTAAAATAGCAATGCGTAACACAACAGAACGAGGCATAATCTGACCTAAGGTGCCTATGCCACTATTGCTTGCCTCCCCAAAGCCAAGCAGAATGTACTAAAGCACACTAGAGCGCAGAAAGCCACCAAATAACAGTGTACAGCACAAAAGTCAGAAGTATCGTAACCTACCTTACCCTAACACATCCTAATCAAACGTAGACTGACTGAACCCGACGTGTCATTACAACGTTTTCTGGCCTCCCGGAAGCCGAGCAGGGCGCAGTAGAGCAATGTAGAACGAAGAAATCCACCGAATAGCAGTCTATAGAACAGAAGTCAACTCTGCCCTGTCCTAACATATCCATACGTGATGTAAGGGAACGCAACATAACCTAACGTAACGTGCCAAGACCACTGTTGCTGGCCTAAAAGAGACAAGCAGCACACAATAGAACACAGTAGACCGCAGAAATCGACAGAACAAAAGTGTACACCACGTAAGTCGGAGCTATCCAGACTTAAGCTAGACTAACAAAACCAAACCAAACGTAGCCTAACTAAATCTAACGTGACGAGACAACTATTACTGGCCTCCCCACAGACGAGATGATTATATTAGGTCACAGTAAAGCGCAGAAATCCGCCCAGTAGCGGCGTATAGCACAAATGTCAATGCTGTACTATTCTGACCTAGCCAAACGTAACGTAATCGAACGCAACATAACCCCTCCTAACGAGACGAGACCCTCTATTGCTGCGCCCCTCAGAGCCAAGTAGAACATATTAGAGGCGAGTAGAGCGGAGAAATCTGTAGAACCGCATTGTATACCACAAAAATCAAAGTAAACGTATTCCAACCTAACCGAGCGTGACATAACCGAACGTAACCGAACTCGTACTGACGTGCCGAGAACGATATTGCTGGCCCCCCAGAGCCAAGCAGAACATACTGGAGTAAAGTAGAGCGCAGAAATCCACCGAATAGCAGTTTATTACTCAAAAGTCGAGGCTGCCCCACCCTAACCTAACCAATCGTAGCATAACCAAACGTAACATAACCACACCTAATGATCCGCGACCACTACTGCTGGCCTCTCAGAGCAGTGCAGAGCATAGTAGATGGGAGTAGTGCTCCGAAATCAGTAAAATCTCTGTGTATAGCAGAAGCGTCAAAGATATCCGAACCTAACACCAACTAACGTGATATAGCCGAACGTGGCCTAACTCAACATAACGTGCCGCGACCACAATTGCTGGCCTGCCCTGCGATAAGCAGAACACACTTGAGCACAGTACGGCGTAGGAATCAACCGAAGAGGAGTGCACGGTACAAAAGTCAAAGCTATCGTATCCTAACCTACTCAATCCGAACATTACCAAACGTAGCCTAAGTCAATCTAACGTGATGTGACCACTATTGCTGTTATCCCCAGAGCCGATCAGAACATATCACAGGAGACCAGAGCACAGAAATCCCTAGAATCGCAGTGTATAGCAGCAAAGTCAAAGTTACCTGAGCCAAACCCAGACCAACGTAACCTTGCAAAACGTATCCTAACACAATACAACGTGCCGCGACCACTATTGCTGGCCTCTACAGGGCTAAGCGGGACATAGTAGAGTACAGCAGAGCGCAGAAATCTACCGAACAACAGTGTGCAGCACGAAAGTCAAAGCCATCCTAACCGAACTTAACGTAACCTAACCTAACCAAACGTAATCGAACTCAACCTAGAGTGCTGAGTTCAACATTGCTGGCCTCCTCAGAGGCAAGGAGAAGTCATTAGAGTACAGTAGAACGCAGAAATTCACCGAATAGCAGTGTATAGCATAAATTTCAAAGTCATCCTGCCCACACTAAACAAACCTAGCTTAACCTAGGGTAACGTAACCCAACATAACGTGAGGAGACGTCTATTGCTGCCCTCCACAGAGCCAAGCAGAACATACTACAGTACAGGATAGCGCAGAAGTGCCCCGAATATCAGTGTATGACGCAAAAGTCAAAGCTATCCCATCCTGTACAAGCCAAACGTAACATAACCAAACGTACCATAATTGAACGTGAGGTGCCGCGATCGATATTGCTGCGCACCCAAGAACTGAGCAGAACACTCTAGGGGCGATTATGGCACAAAAGTCTATCGAATCGCAGTGTATTGCAGAAAAGTCAAAGTTATCCGTACATAACCCAAACTTTCAAACGTACCATAATTGAACGTGAGGTGCCGCGATCGATATTGCTGCGGACCCAAGAACTGAGCAGAACACTCTAGGGGCGATTATGGCACAAAAATCTATCGAATCGCAGTGTATAGCAGAAAAGTCAAAGTTATCCGTACATAACCCAAACTTAAATATCCTATACGAACGTAGCATGACTCAACATAACGTGCCGCCACCAACATTGCTGGCCGCCACAGGGCTAGGCACAATATAGTAGAGTACATCATGGCGCATAAATCCACCGTGAAGCAGTGTGAAGCACTAAAGTGAATGCCACCCTTACCAAACTTAATATAACGTAACCAAGCCGAACGTAACATAACCTTGCATAGCGTGTCGAGTACACTATTGGTGGCCTCCCCAGAGCCGAGCAGAACAGATTAGTGGAGAGGGGAGCACCGAAGTCCATAGAATCGCAGTGTACAACAGAAAAGTCAAAGCTATCCGGACCTAACCCAACAAAAGGTAACTAAGCCAAGCGTGGACATACTCGACATAACGTGTCGTAACCACTATAGCTGGCCTCGCCAAGGCCAAGCAGAGTATGGTAGAGCACGGTAGAGCGCAGAAATCCACGGAAGAGCAGTGTATAGCACAAAAGTCAGGGACACCCTTACCCTAAATTGCCTAACCTGACTTAACCGTACGTGGACTAAATAAACCTAACGAGCCGAGACCATATTTCCAGCTCTCCTCATTGCCAATCAGTGTGCATTATGGCACTGTAGAGCGCAGAAATCCACGGAACTGCGGTGTATGGCACATGAGTCAAAGCTACCCTCTGTTATCCTAACCTAACGTAACCTAACCAAACGTAACATAGCTAAACCTCTCGTGCAAAGACCACCTTTGCTGGCATACGCAGAGTCGAGCAGAGTATAGTAGAGTAATGTAGAGCGAAGGAGTCCGCCGAATATCTGTGTATAGCACTTAAGACGTCGTCATCGTGTCCTAACCTAACAAAATGTAACACAACCAAACGTAATATAATCGAACCTTACTTGCCTAGGCCACGATTGCAGGCCTCCCCATCACCAAAAAGGATATACTAGAGGAGAGTACAGCGCAAAGGTCCATCGAATGGCAGTGTACAGGCAGAAAAGTCAATGCTGCCCTATCCTAACGTATCCAAACGTAACCTAACCAAACGCAGCCTAACCAAACCTAATGTGCCGAGACAACGAATGCCTGCATCCCTTCAGCTAAGTAGAACATATTAGTGGAAGGTAGGGCGTAATAATCGATAGAAACGCAGT
The DNA here is from genome assembly GCF_001483705.2 of Eufriesea mexicana. Classification (NCBI taxonomy): domain Eukaryota; kingdom Metazoa; phylum Arthropoda; class Insecta; order Hymenoptera; family Apidae; genus Eufriesea; species Eufriesea mexicana. The sequence continues at coordinate 38,157 of NW_016912926.1, read as the reverse complement.
GCATAGCACAATAGTCGATGTTACCCCATCCTAACATACCCATACGTATGATAACCTAACGTAGCTTAACTCAACGTACCGTGCCGAGTGCACCATTCATAGCGTCCACAGAGCCTAGCAGAATACAGTAGAGCGCAGTACATCGCATTGGTCCACCGCATTCCAGCATATAGCACAAGAGTCAAAGATATCCTAACCCAACCTGACCTAACGTATCGTAATCAAACGTAGACTATCTGAACCTAACGAGCCGAGACCTATATTTCCCGCATCCCCAGAGCCAAGCAGGATGTACTAGAGCACAATAGAGCATAGTAATCCACCGCATTGCACTCCGTAGCACAAAGCAAGTAGATATCCTAACCTAACTTGTCCCAACCTAACGTAACTGTACGCAGCCTAACTAAAAATAACGTGCTGGGAATGCTATTGCTGGCCTCCTCAGAGCCAAGCAGAACATATTAGGGCAATGTAGAGTGGGGTAATCCACGGAATAGCAGCGTATAACGCAAAAGCTAAAGTTATCCTGTCCTAACCAATCGAAGCTTAACCTAACCTAACGCAGCCTATCACAACCTAACTTGCCGAGACCACTATTTCTGGCATCCGCAGCTCCAAGCATAGCATACTGGAGCACAGTAGAGCGCAGAAATCAACCGAACAGCAGTGTATAGCATAGAATTCAAAGCTATCCTCTCCAAACCTAATCAAACATTACCTAACCAAGCATGACCTAACTCAAACAAACCTGCCATGTCCACTGTTGCTGGTCTCCCCGGAGACAAGCGGATGATAGTGGAGAAACGCGGAGCGCAGATATCAACCGAATAGCAGTGCATAGCCCAAGAGTCAATGCCATCCAAGCCAAACTTATTCTAACCTGACCTAACCGAACGTAACCTAACTCAACCAAACGTGCAACGACCGATATTGCTGGCCTCCCCAGAGACTAGCAGATGCTCGGAGAGCAATACAGTGCATAGATATGGACCGTATAGCAGCGCATAGCACAGGGGCCGTAGCTACACTAACCAACCGTATCCTGGTCTAGCCAAGCCAAGCGTATCATGTCTCAGCCTATCGTGCCGAGGCCAAAATTACTGGCCTCCGCAGTGCCAAGTGGAGCACATTAGAGCACAGTAGAGCGCAGAAATAAGCCGTATAGCAGTGTGTAACACAAAAGTCAAAGGTATCCTATCCCAACCTAACAAAGCTTATAGTAACCAAACGTTCCTTATGACATCCTAACGTGCTGAGACCACTATTGCCGCCCTACTCAGAGCCAAACAGAACATATTAGAGGAGAGTGGAGCGCCGAAAACCATTGGAACGCAGTTTATAGCAGAAAGTCAAAGCCATCCAATCCTAGTCAAAGCAAATGTAACCTAGCCGAACGAAGCCTAACACAACATACCGAGCCGCGGCCATTATTTCTGGCCTCACCAGGGGCCAGCAGGGTGTACTAGAGAACCGATGAGCGCAGAAGTGCACCGAACAGCAGTGTGTACAACGAGAGTAAAAGCTATCCAGACACAACCCTGGAAAATGTAACCCAATCAAACGTAGCCTAACCCAACCTAACGTGCCGATACGACTCTTACTGGTCCCGCCAAGTCGAGCAGATTATAGTAGAGCAACGAAGAGCGTGTAAATCCGCCGAATAGCAGTCTATAGCACAAAAGTCAGTTCTATCTAATAACAAGATATCAAAACGTAATATAAACAGACGTTACCTAACATAACCTAACGTGCGGAGACCACTGTTGCTCGTCTCCCCAGAGTCGAGCAGAGTATGGTGGAGCAATCGGGACAGCAGCTATACGCGCAATATCAGTGTATAGCGCCAAAGTCACAGTAATCCTATCCGAACCTAACCAAACGTGACATAACCAAACGTAGCCTAACTTAAACTAACGTGCCTACACAACTATTGCTGACCTCCCCAGAGCCAAGCGGAATATACAAGGACACAGCAGAACGCAGGAATCCGCAGCATTGAATTGTGAAGCAGAAGAGTAGATGATATCCTAACATAAGCTGAGCATGCCCAATAAATCTAAACGTAACCAAGCAAAATCTAAGGTGCCTGGCCAACTGTTACTGAACTCCCCAAAGCCAAGCAGAACATATGAGAGCACAGATGAGCGCAGGAATCATGCGTACATCGGTGTATAGCACGAAAGTCAAAGCTACCCTATCTTAACCTAGCCAAACGTAACATAACCGTACGTAATCAATCTCATCGTGACGCGCCGTGGCCACTACTACTGGCTTCCCCAGAACCAACCAGAACGTACTAGAGCACAGTAGAGCGCAGAAATCCACCGGATGACCGTGTATATCACAATTGCCAATGTTACCCTCTCCTTACATATCCGAACGTAACACAACCAAACCTATCATAACGCAACATATCGCTCTACGGCCGCTATTTATGGCCACCCAAGAGAAGCGCGGGTTGGAGTAGAGCACTGCAGATCGCAGCGATCCGCCGAATTGCAGAGGTCAGCACAAAAGTAAACGCTACTCTAATCAAACCTAACCTAACCTGTCCCAACCGAACGTAACACAACTCAACATAAAGTACCGAGACCACTATTCTCGGCTTTCCCGGTGACACCTGATCTTACTACAGCACAGTAGAGAGCAGAAATACTCCGAAGGGCAGTGTATAGCACGAAAGGAGAATCTATACTCTCCTCACCTAGCCAATCGTACCATAGCTAAACGTAGCCTAACTCAACCCAACGTACCGGGACCGCTGTTGTTGGCCTCCCCAGAGGCATGCAGATCATAACAGAGGCGAATAGTGCTCAGAATTCCATAGAATCGCAGTGTATTGCAGAAGCAATACAAACCTTACACAAAGAAACTTAACCTAACCGATAGAGGACTAACGCAGCATAACGTTCCGCGGCCACTACTGGCGGTCTCCCCAGGGATAAGCGGAATGTAGTGGAGCACAGAAGATCGCAGAAATACACTGCGGGACGGTGTAAACTTACAAAGTCAAGACTATCCAAACCGAATCCACGGAAACATAGCCTAACCAAACGTAGCCTAACTAAAACTGACGTACTGAGACCAACATTTCTGGCATCCACAAGCTCGAGCAGAGAACAGTAGAGCAATGTGGAGCATAGAAATGCAACGAGTGGCAGCGTATAGCACAATATTCGTCTCCATTCTATCCTAACCTATCCAAACGTATCATAACCAAACGTAACATAACTGAATATAACGTGCCGAGGCCACCATTGCTGGCCTCGCCAGAGACAAGCAGAATACTCTAGAACAGATCAGAGAGCAGAAAGTCACCAAATAGCACTCTATAACACATATGTCGGATATATCCTAACCTAACCGGACCTAACCTTACATAATCATACGTAGACCAATTCAACCTAACGAAACGAGGCCACTACTGCTGGCATCCCCATCACGTAGCAGAACATACTAGAGGAGTGTAGAGCGCAGACATGCACCGAATAGCTGTGAATAGCATAATGGTCAAGGTTATCCTATCCTAGCCATACCAAAGGTAACACAGCCAAACGTAACATTATACAACCTAACGTGACTAGATCACAACTGCCGACCTCCACATCGCCAAGCATTTCATATTAGAGGACAGGGGAGCGCCGTGATCCATAGAATCGCAGGGTAGAGCAGAAAAGTCAAGGCTATCCGAACCTGACTCAAACAAACCTTAAATAGCCAAACGTGGCGTAACCCAATATAACGCGCCGCCGCAACTACTTCCAGCCTACTCAGAGCGACGCAGTGCATTTAAGATCACAGTCGAACGCAGAGTTCCACCGAATATCAGTGTGTAGCAGAAAAGACAAGTCTACCCTGCCTAGCCAACCCAAACCTAACCAAACCAAACGCAACATAACTCAAACTAACTTGCCGAGGTCATTAATGCTGGACTCACAAGGGCCAAACAGGGCAGGTTAGAGAAGGGAAGAGCGCCGAAGCCCAGAGAATGGCAGCGCATAGCAGAAATGTGAAAGCCATCTTAAAATGACCCATACTAACCTATCATTACCAAACGTAACATAACACATGCTAACGTGCAGAGACCACTTCTCCTGGACTCTACGGAGCCAAGCAGAGTATGTTTGAGCAGAGGAGAGTGCAGAAAACTACCAAATAGCAGCGTATGGCGCACAAGCCGAAGATACACTAACCTAGCCTTGCCAAACCTAACGGAACCAGACGTAGTATAGCTAAGCCTATCATGCACCGGCCACTATTGCTGGCCTCCCCAGAGAGAAGTAGAATATAATGGATCACAGTAGAGCCCAGAAGTCCATAGAATAGCAGTGTTGAGAACAAAAGTCATAGCAATCCGTACCTAGCCCAACACAACCTGCTTGAACAAACGTAATCTAACGCAACCTAACGCGCAACGACTAGCTTTGCTGGCCCGCATAGATCCAAGCATAGGATATTGGATGAGAGAAGAACGTAGAAATACACCGAATAGCAGTGTAGAGCACAGAAGGCAGATATATCATCTCGTAACCTTACTTAACGTAACATACCCAAACGTAACCTACCTCAACCTAACATGCCGAGGCCGCCATTGCTGGCCTCCCTGCAATGAGTCAAGCAGGATATACTAGAGCACGGTAGATCGTAGAAATCGACCGCGTTGCAGTTTGTATCATAAATGTCAAGGATACCCAGACCAAACCTAACCAAACCTAACCTGACCAAACGTAACATACCTAAACCTAATGTGCGGCGACCACTATTCGTGGCACCTCCAGAGACAAGCAGAATATGATGTAGCACAGTAGAGCCGGGAAGGCCATACGATAGCAGCCTTGGGCACGAATGTCAGAACTGCCAAGGCCTAACCCAGCCATAACCCAACGCAGCCAAACCTAATCTAACTGAACCTTACTTGCCGCGACAAGTATTGCTTGCCTCCACAGAGACAAGCGCGGGTTAACAGAGGAGAGCAGGGCACAGAAATCCATACACACGCCGTGTAGAGCAGAAAAGTCGAAGCTACCCGAGCTTAGCCCAGCCAAACGTAACCTAGCTCGAATCAATGTACCACGACGACTATTGCTGGCATCCACAGGGTCGAGCGGTGTATAGTACAGCAATGTAGAGCGCAGAATACCACAGAATATCTGTGTACAGTTCAAAGGATAGGGCTATTCTGTCCCAACCTGCCAAACGTAACTTAATCACACGCAACATATCTCTGGGTAACGTGCCGAGACCACAACAGCTATCCTACGCATAGCCAAGCGAAATATACTAGAGCAGAGTGGAAGACAAATGTCCACCGAATAGCAGTGTATAGCACAAAAATGAAAGCCATCCTAACCAAACAATACCTAGCGTAACCTAACCGAGCGTTGCCTATCTCATCCAAACGTGCCACGAACACTACTTCTGGCAATTCCAGAGACAAGCGGAGGATGGGCGAGCAATGCAGATGACAGGTATCGGCCTATTACCTGAGTATAGGACGGAAGCCATAGGTATACTTACCAACCGTAACCTAACCCGACATGACCAACCCAAACGCAACATGACTCAACCTAACGTGCCTATACCACGATTGCTGGCCTCCCAATCACCAAGCAGAACGCACTAGCGAAGAGTGGAGAGCAGATGTCCTTAGAAACGCAATGTATAAGGCAATAGTCAAAGATATCCTAACCAAACCCAAACGAACCTAATTAACCGAACGAACCAAACTCAACATAACGCGACGCAGCCAATATTTCTGGCAGCCCGAGGGCAAAGCAGAGAATACTAGATCACAGTAGAGAGCAGAAATCCACCGCATAGCGGTGTATAGCACAAAAGTTGAAGCTATCCTATCCTAACGTAGCCAATCAAATCACAACCAAACGTTACATAGCTCAACTTAACGTGACTAGACCACTATTGCTAACATCCCCCGATCAATGCAGAGCATACTAGAGCAGAGTAGAGCGCAGAAATCCACCGAATAGCAGCTTACGGCACATAAGTTAAAGCCAACCTTTCTAATCCTAGCAAATCATAACATAACCAAACGTAATATGACTCAAAGCAATTAGTCGCGACCACTATTGCTGGCCTCCCCAGATCCGAGCAGAGTATGGTACAGCACAGCAGAGCGCAGAATTCCACCGAATAACAGTGTATAACGCGAAAGTCAGCTATACACACCTAACCCAGGCCAACAAAACTTAACCAAACGTAGCCTATACCAATCTAACGTGCCGAGACCATTACTTCTGGCATCCCCATCGCCAAGCAGCACACATTAATTAGAAGGAGAGCGCAGAAGTCCATTATATGGCAGTGTATAGCACAGTAGCCAAAGATACCCTAATCTAACCCAACAAGCCTGACCCAGAAAAACCTAACCTAAATAAAGATAACGCGCTGCGGCAACAATTTCTGGCCTCCCCGGAGCAAAGCAGACAATATTAGAGCAGAGCAGAGAGCAGAAATCCGTCGAGCGGCAGTTTATAGCACAAGTGTCAAAGCCGCCCTAACCAAACCAGACCAATCCTAACCCGAGCAAACGTAGAGTAACTAACCTCAACGAGCCGAGGCCACTACTGCTGGCCTCTCCATCGACAAGCAGAACATATTATATGAGGGCGGAGCGCAGAATTCAATAGAATGGCAGTGTATAGCAGAAAAATCAACGCTATCCAACCATAACCCATGCTAACGTGACACAACCAAATGTAACCTAACTAGACATAACGTGCCGCTGCAATAATTTATGGCCTCCCCAGAGCATAGGTGGGCATATGAGGGCACAATAGAGCGGAGAAATCCACCGGACAGCAGGGTATAGCGCACAAGTCACAGCTATCATGTCCTAACCTAACCATTCGTAACATAAGCAAACGTAACTTAACACAACCTAACGTGCCGAGGCCACTATTGCTGTCCTCCGCAGAGCCAAGCAGAATACAATAGAGCACGGTGGATCGTAAGAATCGACCGCATTGCAGTTAGGATAGCTTTGACATTTGTTCTATACGCTGATATTCGGTGAATCTCTGCGCTCTACTGTGCTCTAATATGTTCTGCTTGTCTCTGGGGAGGCCAGAGACAGTGGTCCCAGTTCGTTAGGTTTAGATAGTATACGTTTGGTTAGTAGAGAATAGGTCAGGTTAGGCTAGGATATTTTTGACTTTTGTGCTACACAGTGTTATTTGGAGGCCTCGTACTCTATAATGTGCTCTGGTATATTCTGCATGCCTCTGGGCAGTTCAGCAATATTGGTCTCGCCACGTCAGTTTAAGTTATGTTGCGTTTGCTTGTCGTATGTTTGGATAGGTTGGGACAGGGTATGCATGACTTCTACGCTCTGCACGAATCGACTACGGACTCCTTCGCACATGGGTGGCCAATAATAGCTGTATCGGCACGTTAGGATGAGTTAAGCTTTATTTGGCTTCGTTACGTTCGCTTGGGTTAGGTGTGCATTTGTTTGACTCTCGTCATATGCACCGTTGTTCTGTGGATTTCTGCGCTCTACTGTGCTACACTACGGTCTGCTGGGCCCTGTGTGGTCCAGCTATAGTGGTTGCTGCACTTTGCGTTGAGTCATGCTTCGTTTGGCTAAGTTATGCTGGTTTGGGCTAGGTTCGGATTGCTTCGACTTCTCTGCTACACACTGCGATTCTATCGATCTCCGCGATTTACCCGCTCTAATATACTCTGCTTGGCCCTGGGGAGGCCAGCAGTAGTGGTCGCGCCACGATAGGTTGTGTTATGTTACGTTTGGTAATGTTACGATTGGTTAGGTTATGAAAGGATAGCTTTGACTTCTATGCCGTACACTGCTAATCGGTGGACTTCTTCGCTCTTCTGTGCTCTAGTATATTCTGCTTGGCTCTGGGAGTTCCAGAAATAGTGGCCACGGCACGTGATGTTACGTTAAGTTACCTGTGGTACTGTTAGGTTTGCTTGCGTTAGGTTATGTTACCTCTGTCCTTCTTGCCATACACTGCGATTTTATGGACCTTTGCGCTCTACTCTCCTCTTATATATTCTGCTTGGCGATGGGCAGTCCAACAAAATTTGGGTAGGTACGTTATGTTGGGATTGGTTACGTTTGGTTATGTTAAATTAGGTCAGGTTATGTTAGGATATATTTACCTTACTCCCTTACACTTCTATGAGGCGGAATTCTGCGATCCACGGAGCCCTTCTTTATTCTGCTCTGCACTCGGGGAGTCAGAATTACTGGTATAGGCACGTTAGAGTGATATATGCTACGTTCTGTTATGTTACGCTTGGTTAGGTGAGGATAGAATGACTTTGACTTTTGCGCTAAACATTGCTATTCGGAGGATTTCTGCGCTCTACTGTGTTCTAGTATATTCTGCTTGGCAATGAGGTTGCCAGCAGTACTGTTTTCGGTACGTTAGTCTGAGTTAGTTTGCGTTTGACAATGTTACGTTTGGCCAGGATAGGAGACGATAGCTTAGACTTCTGCGCTGCACGCTGCTACTCGGTGTATATCCGCGCTCTAGATTGTCTACTATATTCTGCTCGACTCTCCGGATGTCACCGATAGTATTCGGGGCACGCTAAGTTGAGCTAGGCTACGTTTGGCTACGTTACGTTTGCTTGGGTTAAGTCTGGATAGATTTGTCTTTCGTGGTATACAAAGCGTTTGGGTGTTTTTCTACGCTCTACTGTGCTCTAGTACCTTCTGCTTGTCTCCGGGGAAGACAGTAGTAGTGGTCCCGGCACGTGAGGTTGTGGTAGGACACGTTTCGTCAACTTACGTTAGCTTTGGCTAGGGCCCTACGGCTTCAACCTTTCAGCTATACACTACGAATCTATGGTTTTCTGCGCTTTACTCTCCTCTATTGTGCTCTGCTTGGCTATGTGGAGGCCAGCGATTCTGGTCGCGGCACGCTAGGTTGAGTGAGGTTACGTTTGGTTATGTTAGGTTGCTTTGGGATGGGATAGCGCAGCTCTGAGTTATGTGCTCAACACTGATTTTATACGGACTTCTGTGCTCTGCTGTGCTCTGTCATATTCTGCCTGTCTCTTGGGAAGCTAGCAGTGGTGGTAGCGGAACGTTAGGTTTTGTTAGGTTGCGTTCGGTTATATTAAGATTGGATAGGTTAGAATAGAACAGCTTTGGCTTTTCTGCCATACACTGCTGTTCGAAGAATTTCTACGCTCTACGCTGCTCTACAATAATCTGCCCGACTATGGGGAGGCCAGCTGTAGTAGTCTGGGCCCGTTAGATTGAGTTAGGATTCGTTTGGTTGTGGTACGTTCGATTAGGTTAAGTTTTCTGTATATTCGACTTTCCTGGTATTCGCTGCTATTCCGAGCATTTCTACGCTCTACATTGCCCTAATATATTCTGCTTCGCACTGGCGAGGCAAGCAATAGTGGTCTCGGCAGGTTAGTTTGAGATAAGCTGCGTTCGGTTATGATACGTTTCGTTGTGTTAGGATATGGTAGCTTCGATTATTGTGCTGTGCACTACCATTCTATGGATATCTGGGCTCTTCTCTCCTCTAACATGTTCTGCTTGGCTACGGCGACCCCACCAATAGTGTTCTCGGCACGGTAGGTCAAGATATGTTTTGTTCGGTTATTTTACGTTTGGATAGGTTAGGATAATGAAGCTTCGACTTTTGGGCTATACAATACTTTTCGGTGGATTTCTATACTCTATGTTGCTCTACTATACTCTGCTCAACTATGGGGGGCCGGTAATGCTGGTCTCGGCTCGCTAGGTTGAGTTATTCCACGTTTGGTGACTATACGTTTGTTTTGGTTAGGTTTCAGTAGATTCGACTTTCGTGAAGTGAACTGATGTTCGATGGATTTCTGCGCTCTACTGCGCCCTACTGTATTCTGCTTGGCCCTAGGGAGACCAGCAATAGCTGTAGCGGCACTGTATGTTGAGCTATGCTGTGTTCGGCTAGATTCTGTTGGCTAGAGTTAGGTATCGGTGGCTTAGGCCTTTCTAATATTCACTGCGATTCCATGGGTTTCTGAGTTCCACTATTCACTAATATGTTCTGCTTGTCTCTGGCGAAGCCAGCAATGGCAGCCGCGGCACGCTAGGTTGTGTTACGTTACGTTTGGTTGGATAACGCTTGGATAGGTTAGGATACGGTAACCTTGACTTTTCTGCTGTGTACTTTTTTTCGGCGGATTTCTGCGCTCTTCATTGCTCCATTAACCTCTGCTCGACTCTGCAAAGACCAGCAATATCGGTGGTGTCACGATAGGTTGTGTTAGCTTACGTTTGCTTAGCTTGGGATAGGCTACGTTTGGTTAGGATGTCTTAGACTTTTGTATTATACACCGCTATTCGGTGGATATCTGCGCTCTACTCTGCTCTGATACGTTCTGCTTGGCTCTGGGGAGGCTACCAATAGAGGTCTCGGCTCGCTACGTTAAGTCACTCTACGTTCGGTTAGGTCAGATTAGGTCATGTTAGGTCGGGATGCCTTTGACTATTCTGCTATACACTGCAACTTTGTGGCTTTCTGCGCTCTATTGTGTTCTGGTATATTCTGCTTGTGTCTGGCGAGGCCACAAAAAAGTGGTCTCGGCGCGTTAGGTTAAGTTACGTTTCATTTGGTATCGTTACGTTTGGTTAGGTTACTATAGGATAGCTTAGACTTCTGTGCTACATACTGCTATTTAGTGGATTTCTGCGCCCTGCAGCGATCTAATATTCCATGCTTTGATCTGGGATGCAACAAACTGTGGCCGCGGCGGGTTTGGTATTGTTAGGTTACGTTTGGTTAAGTTAGGTCTTTCGGGATAGGTTAGGATCTCTTTGACTTTCGTGCTGTACACTGCCTTCCTATGGACTGCAGCGCTCTACTCTCATATAATACGCTCTGATTGGCGCTCGGGAGGCAGGCAATTATGGTCTCGGTACGATAGGTTGAGTTACATTTCGTTTGGATAGGCTAGGATACGTTGAGCTAGATTGGGATAGCTTTGACTTACATCCTACACACTGCTTTTATATGGACTTCGTCGCCTTTATGTGCGCTACCGCACTCCGCTTGTCTCCGTGGACGCCAGGAATAGTGCTATCGGCACGTTCCGTTGTGTTATGCTATGCTTGGTAAGGTTAGGCTCGGTTAGGCTTTGTTAGGATAGCTTTAACTTTTGTGCTGTACACTGCTATACGGTGGATTTCTGAGCTCTACTTTCCCCTAATATGTTCTGCTGGGCTCTGGGAAGGGAAGCAATCATTGTCGCGGCACATCAGGTTGTGTCAGGTTGCGTTTAGTAATCTTAATTTCGGCTAGGTTAGGAGGTGGTGGCACAGACTATTGTGCTCTACAGTGCCGTTAGGTCGATGCCTGCGCTCCGCATTGCTCTACTAGCATTTGCTTGTCTTTGTAGAGGTCAGCAATACTGGTCCTGGCGCGTTTGGTTGAGCGAGGTTACGTTTGGTTAAGGCAGGTTCGGTTATGTTTGGTTGTTATGGCTTTGACTTTTGTGCTATACGCCGCCATTCGGTCGATGCCTGAACTCTACGTGGCTCCTCTAGCTTCCGCTTGTGTCTGGCGAGACCAGCAATAACGGTCGCGGCACGTTGGCTTGAGTTATGTTACGTTTAGGTCGGTAAGGTTAGGTTCAGCTTGGTTAGGATGGCATTGACGTTTGTGCCATACAGTGCTATTCGGTGGCTCCCTGCGCTCTACATTGCCCTAGTATATTCTGCTTGACTATGTGGATGGCAGCAGTATTGGTCTCGGAACGTTTGTCTGAGTTAGGTTGCATTTGGTTTTGTTATGTTTGGTGTGGTTAGGATAGGATAGCCTAGACTTTTGTGCCATACACCACTCTCCGGTGTATTTCTGCACTCCTCTGCGCTCTAGCATGTTCTGCTTGGCTCTAGGGAGGCCAGCAATAGTGGTAGTGGCGCGATAGGTTTTGTTAGGCTGCGTTTGTTAATGTAACGATTGGTTAGGTAGGATAGGATAGCCTTGATATTTGCGCTATACACCAATACTCGGTGGATTTCTACGCCCTACATTGGTCTACAATACTCTGTTCTAATCTGGGTAGGCCAGTGTTAGTGGTCCCGGCACGGTAGGTTGTGTTATGCTACGTTTGGTTAGGTTATGTTGGACCCGGTTTGGGTATGATAGCTTTGACTTCTGTGGTGTACACTGATATTCGGCCGATACCTGCGCTCCACATTGCTCTACCAGTCTCTGCTTTTCTCTGGGGTGGCAAGCAATAGTGAGCGTGGTATATTTCGTTGTGTCAGGTTACGTTGGGCTTTGCTAGGGCAGGATAAGTTTGGTTAGTGTGGTTTTGTCATTAGTCATATACAAGGCTATTCGGCGGATTTCTGCGCTCTACGTTGCTCTAGTACATTCTGCTTGGTTCTGGCGAGGCCAACAGTACTGCTCTCAGCATTTTGGGCTAAATTAAGTTGCGTATGGTTATGTTGCGTTTGCTATGGTTCGGATAGGATAGCCTAGACTTTTATGCTGCACACCGCTATTCGGTGTGTTTCTGCGCTCTACAGAGGTCTGCTATGCTCTGCCCGAGTCTTGGGAGGCCAGCAATAGTGGTCGCAGCACGTTAGGTCCTGCTAGGACACGTTCGGTTGGGTTGGGTTACGTTGCGTTAGGAACTGATAGCTTTGACTTTCGTGTTATATACTGTTATTAGGTGGATTTCTGAGCTCCACTGTGCTCTAGTGTCTCCTGTTTGTCTTTGGGGAGGCCACCAATAGTGGTCTCTGTGCGTTACGTTGGTTAAGCTCCGCCTGGTTGTGTTATGTTTGGCTAGGTTATGAAAGGATAGCTTGGCGTTAGTGCTGTGCACAACTATTCGGAGGACTTCTGCGCTCTACTGTAATCTAATATTCTCTGCTTTGCTTTGGAGAGGCCATAAATTGTGGCCGTGGCGCATTAGGTGGTGTTAGGTTACCTTCGTTTATAATACGTTTGGTTAGGTTTGGGTAGGAAATCTTTGAATTTTGAGTATACACTTCTATTCGCACGATTTCTGCGCTCTGCTGCGATCTGATATTCCCTGCTTTGCTATGGGAATTCGAGAAATAGTGACCGCGTTCCGTTAGGTTGTATTATGTTACGTTTGGTTAGGCTATGTTTGTTTGTGTTAGGATGGGATGTCTTCGATTTTCGAGCTATATACTGCCGCTTCATGAACAATTGCGCTCTACACTCCTCTATTCTGTCCTGCTTGGCGATGTGGAGTCCAGCAACAGTGGACTCGGGACGTTAGGTTTAGAACGTCTACGTTTGCTTAGGTTACGTTAGGACAGGTTGTGTTAGGGTTTCTTTGACTTTTGTGCTATACACTGCTATTTGGTGGCTTTCTGCGCTCTACTGTGCCGCAGTGTACGCCGCTTGACCCTGGGGTGTTCAGCAGCCTTGGTCGCAGCACGTTAGGTTAAGTTATGTTACGTTCGTTTATACTACGCTTGGATAAGTTAGGATAGGATAATTTAGACTTTTGTGTTATACACAGCTTTTCGGTAGATATATGCGCTCTGCGTTGCTCTACTCTCATCCGCTTGTCTCTGTGGTGGACAGGAATGGCGGTCGTGGCACGACTGGTTTAGTGTGGTTACGTTATGTTAGGACAGGTTAGGCTACGTTTGGTCAGGATTTCATTGACCTTTGTACTATACACTGCTATTACGTGAATTTCTGCGCCCTACAGTGCTGTATTCTGGTCTGCATGGCTTTGGGGACTCCAGCGATATTGGTCACGTCCAGTTAGGTTTAGTTATTCTACGTTTGGTTAGGTTAGGTTATGTCTGGTTACGATAGAATGTGTTTGACTATTGTGCAACACGTTGCAATTTGGTGGCTTTCTGAGGCCTACTGTGCTCCAGTAAATTCTGCACGTCTCCGGGGATGTCAGCAACAATTGTCTCGTCACGTAAGGTTAAGTTCGGTTACGTTTGTCTATAGCACGCTTAGACAGGTGAGGATAGGATATAGTTGACATTTGCGGCATAGACTGCCCTTCGGTGGATTTTTGCGCTCTACTCTTCTCTAATATGCTCTCATTGGCGCTGTGGAGGCCAGTAATAGTGGTCTCGGCACGTTAAGTTTAGACAGGCTGCGTTCGGTTTGGTTACGTTTGGCTTGGTTAGGAATGGATAGCTTTGACCCTTGTGCTGTACTCTGCTATGTGGTCGATATCTGTGCGCTGTATTGCTCTACTGGCATCTGCATGTCTCTGTGGAGACCAGCAACGGTGGTCAAGGCTCGTCAGTGTCAGTTAGGCTACGTTTGGTTTGGTTAGGTTTGACTATGTGTGGTTAGGGTGGCTTTGACTTTTGTGCTATAAACTGCTGTTCCGTGAATTTCTACGCCCTACAGTACCCTAATCTGTTCTGCTTGGCTATTGGGGGGCCAGCGATAGAGGTCTCGTCTCGATAGGTTTAGCTATTCCACGTTTGGTTAGGTTAGGTTATGTGTGATTATGTTAGAGTGTCTTTAACTATAGTGCAATGCGTTGCTATCTTTTGGCTTTCTGCGCTCTACTGTGCTCTACTATAATCTGCTCGTCCCTGTGGAGGACAGCGATAGTGGTCGCGGCACGATAGGTTCTGCTTTGCCGGATTTGGTAATGTTACGATTGGATAGATTAGGGTGGGATAGCTTTGACTCTTATGCTGCACACCGTTATTAGGTGGACTTATTCGCTCTACCGTGCTCGAGTATATTCTGCTTGACTCTGCGGAGGCCAGAAGTTTCGGTCTCGGCACGTTTGTCTGATATACGTTACGCTTGGCTAGGCTAGTTTAGGTTAGGTTTGGTTAGGGTAGCTTTGACCTTTGTGCTTTACACCGCTATTCGGTCGGTACCTGAGCTCCGCGTTGCTGCGCTAGCATCTGCTTGCCTCTGGAGAGTCCAGCAATAAGGGTCTTGGCACGTTTGTTTGGGTTACCTTGGGTTTGTTTATGTTACGTTAGGCTACCTTTGGTCAGCATGTCCCTGTCTTTTGGGCGATGCACTGCAATTCGGTGGATTCCTGTGCTCTAAGTTGATCTACAAAGCTCTATTCGACTCCCTGGAGTCCAGCAAATGTGGCCACGGTACGATAGGTTTAGTTAAGCTACGTCCGGTTAGGTTAGGTTCGGTCATTTTGGGTTAAAATGTCTTTGACTTTTGTGCTGTACACTGCAGTGCGGTGGATTATTGCGCTCTACTGTGTCCTGGTATATTATGTGTGTCTCTGGGGCGGCTAGCAGTAGCGGTCTCGGGATGTTAGGATCTGTTACGTTACGCTTGGTTAGGTTACGTCAGTCTGGGTTATGTAAGGGTAGCTTCGAATTTTCTGCTAAACATTGCTATTCTATGGACTTCTGCGATCTACGCTCCTCTAGTATGTTCTGCTTGGCGATGGGGAGGCCAGAAATAGTGGACCCGTATCGGTAGGTTCAATTAGTCCACGTTTGGTTAGGTTAGGCTAGGCCAGGTTTGGATAGGGTTTCTTCAACTTTTGTGCTGTACGCTGATGTTCGGTGGATTTCTGCGCTCTACTCTGATCTAATATGTTCTGCTTGGCTCTGCGGAGGACAGCAATTGTTGTCTCGGCAAGTTACCTTGTGTAGGATACGTTTGGGTACGTTATGTTGATTTGGGTAAGGTACGGATTGATTTGACTTTCGTTGTATACTCTGATACTCGATGGACTTTTGCGTTCAACTGTGCTCTACTATATTCCGCTTTTCCGCGTGGATACTAGGAGTCGTGGTCGCGGATCGTTACGTTGAGTTAGGCTATGCTTGGTTTGGTTCTGATGGTTTGGGTTACGACCGGGTAGCTTGGAGCCTCCGGATTTACATTGCGATCCTATGAATTTCTGTGTTCTGCTATCCAATAAAATGTTCTTGTTGGCTCCGGGGATGCCAGCAACCCTGGCCGTGGCACGGCAGTTTGCGTTAAGTTACCTTCGATTGGGTAAGATTAGGCTACATTTGGCCTGCTCGGATTCTACTTTCGTGCTATGCACTGCAATTCGGCAGATTTCTGCGGACTACTGTGCTCTAGTATGTTCTGCTTGTCTCTGGGGAGGGCAGCAATAGCTGTTTCCTCACGTTAGGTTTTTTTAGGATAAGCTTGGCTATGTCCATCTGGTTTGGGTTAGGCTTAAGCAGCTTTGAATTTTCTTATATTCACTGCGCTTCCATTGATTTCTGCGTTCTACTCCCCACTAGTGTGCTCTGCTTGGCTCTGCGTAGGCCAGCAATATTGGTCGCGGCACGTTAGGTTGTATTAATTTACGTTTGGCTATGTTACGATTGGTTAGGTTAGCGGAGGATTTCTTTGACGTTAGTGCTATAGCCTGCTATTAGTTGGATTTCTGCAATCTACGGTGCTCTAATATGTTCAGCTTGGCTCTCGGATGGGCAGCAATAGCGTTCTCGACACGATATGCTTGGTCAGGTTACGTGCACTTATGGTGGGCTAGGCTAGGGTTGGACAGGATAGCTTTAACTCTTGTGCTGCGTACTGCCATACGGCGGATTTCTGCGCTCTACTGGGCTCTGGTGTGTCCTCCTTGACTCTGGTGAGTGCAGCAATAGCGGTCTCGGCGCGCTAGGTTTAGTTAGGCTATGTTTGGTTATGCCCTGCTGTTTGGGTTAGGCTTGGGTAGCTTCGACTCTGCTTATATACACCGCGATTCTAAGGATTTCTGTGTTCTACTCTCCATAAATGTGTTCTCCTTGGATCTGGGGAGGCCAGCAATAGTGGTCGCTGCATGTTAGGTTGAGTCTGGTTACGTTAGGTTATGTTACGATTGGCTTTGTTGGGTGAGGATAGTCTTGACTTTAGCGCTATAGTCTTGTATTAGGCGGATTTCTGCGCCCCGCGGTGATCTAATGCTCTCAGCTTGGCTCTGGGATGGCCAGCAGTAGTGTCCCGGCACGTTATTTTCATTCGGGATATGATCTGCTATGTAGGGTTAGGTTCAGTTTGGTTAGAGTAGCTGAAGCATTTGTGCTGTACACTATTCTTCCGAGGATATCTACGATCTACAGAGCTCTAGAATGTCCTGCTGGTCTCTGGTGTGCGCGGCAATTGCGGCCTCGGCACGTTGGGTTGCGTAAGTCTATGTTTGGATATGTTCTGTTGGTTTGGGTTAGGTTTGGGACGCTTTGACTCTTCTGACATACACTGCGATTCTATGGATTTCTGCGTTCTACTCTCCACTAATGTGCTCTGCTTGGCTCTGGGATGGCCAGCAACAGTGGCCCAGGCACGTGATGTTGTATCAGATTACGCTCGGCTCGGTTAGGTTAGGCAATGTTTGGTTCGAGTAGCTGTAACTGGGGGGGGGGGGGGGCAGCAGTTGCTGTTTCGGCAAGTTTGGTTGTGTTAGGCCATGTTTTGCTATGTTCTGTTGCTTGGGTTAGGTTTGGGTAGCTTTGATTCTACCGATGTACACTTGCGATTTTATGTATTTCTGTGTTCTACTCTCCGCAAATGTGTTCTGCTTAGATCTGGGGAGGCCAGCAGTAGTGGTCGCGGCATGTTAGTTTGAGTTATGTTACGTTTGGTTACGTTACGGTTGGATCGGTTAGGAGAGGGATGCTTTCTCTTTATTGCCGTATTCCGGTGTAAGATGGATTTCTGCGCCCTACAGCGAACTAATGTCTTCTGCTTGTCTCCGGGATGGCCAGCAATAGTGGCCCGGTTCGTTGTGTTGTGTCAGGTTATGTATGGGTAGGTTTATTTAGGATAAGTTTGGTTAGAATATCTGTACCTTTTGTGCAGTACACATATATTCGGTGGATTTCTGCGATCCGCGGTGCTATGCTGCACCCTCCTGGGCTCTGAGGTGCGCAGCAATAACGATCTCGGAACGTTGGTTTGAGTTAGGCTATATTTGATTGTGCCATGATAGTTTGGGTTTGGTTTGTGTAGCATTGAATTTCCCGATATACGCTGAGATTCTATTTATTTCTGCGCTCTACTTTACACTTACGTGTTCAGCTTGGCTCTGGGGAGGACAGCAATAGTGGTCGTAGCAGGATAGATTCAGTTAGGTTACGTCCGGTTATGTTACCGTTGGTTAAGCTAGGAGAGGAGAGCGTTGACTTTAGTACTATAGTCTGCTGTTAGGTGGATATCTGCTCCCTACAGAGCTGTAATATTGTCTGCTTGGCCCCTGGAAGGGCAGCAATAGTGGCCTCGGCACGTTGTGTTGAGTCCAGTTACGTTCGGCTATGTTGGTCTAGGCTAAGTTTGTTCTAGAATGCTTCAACTTTTGTGCTGCACACTGCTATTCCATGTATTTCTGCGCCCTGCTGTACAGTAGTATGTTCTGCTTGGGTCTAGGGAGGGCAGCAAAGGCGGTATCGACACGTTAGTTTGAGTTAGGCTTTGCTCAGCTATGCTGTGTTGGTCTGGGTTAGGCTTATGTAGCTTTGTCTCTTCTAATATGCACAGCGATTCTCTGGATTTCTGCGTTGTACTATCCACTAATGCGTCCTGCTTGGTCCTGTGGATGCGAGCAATAGTTGTCGCGGCACATTATGTTGACTTAAGTTACGTTCTGTTATGTTACCATTGGCTAGGTTAGGAGAGGATATCTTCGACTTTTGCGCTGTACTCTGCTATTCGGTGTATTTCTTCACTCCTTGTTGCGTTACTATACCCTACTCTGCTCTGGGGAGTCCAGCAATGGAGGTCGTGTGACAATAGGTTGTGTAAGGTTGCGTTTGGTTGTGTTACGTTTGGTTATGTTTGGTTAGGATGGCTTTGACTTTTGTGCAATACACTGGTATTCGGTGAATTTCTGCGCTCTACCGTGCTCTAATATGTTCTGCTTGACTTTGCGGAGTCCTGAAGTAGAGGTCTCGGCTCGATAGGTCTACTTATTCAACGTTTGGTTAGGTTAGGTTAGGTACGGTTAGGTTAGGATATTTTTTACTTTTGCGCTATATATTGCTATCTGGTTGCTTTCTGCGCCCTACCTGGCTATACTCTTCTCTGCTCGGCTCAGCGGAGGCCAGGAATGGTGGTCTGGGCACGTGGCGTTGAGTTAGGCTTCGTTTGGTTTAGATATGTTTGCTCGGGTTATGTGTGGATAGCATTGATTTTCGTACTATACACCATTTTTCGGTGTACTTCTGCGCTCTACTGTGCTGTACTAAATTCTGCTTAGCCTTGGTGTGTCCAGAAATAGTAGATGCAGCTCGTTGCGTTGAGATAGACTTCGTTCTGTTAGGTTACGTTGGCCCTGTCCAGGTACGGATTGCATTGCCTTTTGTTCTGTACACTGCGATTCTATGAGTTTCTGCACTGCACCCCCTCTAATATGTACTTCCTGGCTATGGGGAGGTCAGCAATAGTGGTCTAGGCACGTTAGTCTAAGTTAGGTTTCCTTTGGTTATGTTATGTTTCGTTAGGTCAGGCTAGGGTAGCTTTGACTTTTGTTGTATAAACTGCTTTTCGACGGATTTCTGCGCTCTGCTGAGATCTTGTATGCACTGCTTGGCTCTGCGGAGGCCAGAAATACTGATCACCGCACGATAGGTTGAGTTAGATTACGTTTGGCTATGTTTGGTTATGCTGGGTCTGGTTTGGATAGCTTCGACTTTTGTGCTTAACACTGCTATTCTATGGACTTCTGTACTCTATTGTTCACCACCGTAATCTGCTTGTCCCTGGGGACGCCAGCAAAGGCGGTCGCAGCACGTTAGGCTGCAATATGGTACGCTTGGGTAAATTACGTTAGATTAAATTTGGTAGGGTTAGCTTCGTCTTTCCAGGTATACACCGCTTTCGATCGATATATGCGCTCTGGGTTGCTCTGTTAGCACCCGCTTGTCTCTGGGGACGACGGCAATAGTGGTATGGGCACGTCATGTTGAGTTATGTTACGTTCGGCTAGGTTAATTTGGGTTAGGTTTGGTCAAGATATCTGTGACTTTTGTGCTATTAGCAGCATTGAGGTGGATTTCTGCGCTCTGCTGTGCTCTTGTATATTCCGCTCTTCTCCGCGGAGGCCAGCAATAATTGTCTCGGCAAGTTAGGTTGGATCAGGCTAAGTTTGTTTACGTTAGGTTAGCTTGGGTTATGTTAGGATATCTCTGGTGTTTCTGTTCTTCATTGCCTTTCGATGGACTTCTGCCCCCTACACACCTCCAATGTGTTCTGCTTGGCGATGGGGAGACCTGCAACAGTGGGCTCGGCTCGTTAGGTTCAGTTAGTTTACGTTTGGTTGGTTTAGTATAAGTCAGCCTAGGTAAGGGTTTCCTTGACTTCTGTGCAAAACACTGCTATATGGTGGCTTTCTGCGCTCTACTGCGCTCCAGCATATTTTGCTTGTGACAGGGTTGGCCGGCAACGATGGTCTCGGCACGTCAGTTTAAGTTTAGATATGTTTGTTTATATTAGGTTTGGATATATTACTATTGGATAGAATTTACTTTTATGCTATAGACTGCTCCTAGGTGGATTTCCACGCACTACATTGCTCTACTATACTCCCATCGGCTCTGGGGAGGCCAGTAATACTGGTCCCGGAACGTTATGTCGAGTTAGGCTACGTTCGGTTTGGTTGTATTACGTTGGGTTAGGTTCGGATTCCTTCGACTTTCGTGGTATAAACTATTGTTCGGTGGACTTCTGCGCTCTACTGTGCTCTAGTACATTCTGCCTGGCTCCGGAGATTCCAGCAACAGCATCCTCGGCACGTTACGTTTAGTTGGGCTACGTTCGGTTAGGTAAGGTTAGGACAGGTTGGGTTAGGGTATCTCTGGCTCTTGTGCGTCACATTCCAATGCAGTGGAACACCGTGCTCTATTGTGCTCTGGTATACTCTGCTTGTCCCTCGGGAGGCCAGCAATTGCGGTCGCGGCTAGTTACGTTAAGTAAGATTACGCTCTGTCAGGTTAGATTACGTTGTGTTAGGTCACGATAGCTTAGACCTTTGTGCTACACGCTATTATTATCTGGACTTCTGCGCCCTTCTGCGCGCTATCGCCCTCTGCTTGTCTCCGTGGTCGCCAGGAATAGTGCTTTCGGCAGGTTAAGTTGAGTTATGTTACGTTTTGCTAGGCTAGGTTTGGTTATGTTTGGTTAGAATAGATTTGACTCTTGTGATATACACTGATGTTCGGTAGATTTCAGCATCCTCCATTGCTCTGCTGTACTCTACTTAGCTTTCGTGAAGCCAGCAATAGCGGTCGTGGCACGTAAGGTTTGGTTGTGCTACGTCTACTAATGTTACGTTTGGATGGGGTAGCCTTAACTTCTGCGTTATACACTGCTATTGGGTGAATTTCTGTTCTCTACATTGCTCTACTATGCTCTGCACGTCTATGCGGAACCAGAAATGGTGGTTTCTTGTCGTTCGGCTGAGTTAGGCTACGTTCGGTTCCGTTAATTTCGTTTGGGTTAGGTATGGGTAGCTTTGACTTCCGCGGTACACACCGCTATACGGTGGATGTCTGCGCTCTGCTGTGATCTACAACAGTATGCCCGACTCTGGGAAGGGAAGCAACAGTGGCCGTGGCGCGATATGTTTAGTTAAGTTACATGTGGTTGTGTTACGTTTGGATAGGTTAAGAGAGGCTAGCTTTCACCTTTATGATATACGCTGCCATCCGGTGGATTTATGCACTCTATATTGCTCTACTACGCTCTGCTGGTCTATGGGGAGGCCAGCAATAGTGGTCTCGACACGTTAGGTTGTGTTTGGCTTCGTTTGGTTAGGATATGTTAGTCTATGTTAAATATGGGTAGCTACGACTTAAGTGGTAAACACTGTTTCTCGGTGTATTTCAGCGCTCTGCTGTGTTCTAGTCTTTTCTAGTTAGCTCTTGGCAGGCTAATGACGGTGGTCTATGTACGTTAGTTTGAGATCGCTTACGTATGTTTATGTTACCTTTGGTTATGTTAGGGCAAGGGTAGCATTGACTTTTGTGCTATACACCGCTATTCGGCGGACTTCTGCACTATACATTACTCTAATGTGGTCATCTTGGCTCTGTAGACGCAAGCAGTAATAGTCTCGTCACCCCTTGTTGAGTTGTGCCACTTTCGGCTAGGTTAGATTAGAAATGGTTAGGCTAGGAAATTTACCACTTTTGTAATATACACTGCAATGCGGTGTGTTACTGCGCCTTAATGTGCTCTAGCATAAGCGTAATTGTGGTCTCGGTACGTTAAGATGAGTCATGTTACGCCTGTTTACGCTAAGTTTGGTATGGTTTGGAAGTGTAGCGTTGACTTCTGTGCTACACATGGCTATACAGTTAATTTCTGCGCTCTACTGTGCTCTCATGTGTTCTACTTGGCTCTGGAGAGGCCAGCAATGGAGGCCTCCGCACGTTAGGTTTTGTTATGATACATTTGACTTGGCCAGATTAGGTAAGGTCTGGTAAGGGTAGCTTTCACTTTTGTGCTATATACTGCTATTCGGTCGATATCTGCGCTCTGCGTTGCTCTACATGCCTCTGCTTGTCTCTGGGGAGGTCAGCTAGTGCGGCCGTGACACGATAGGCCGAGATAGGTTGCGTTCGGTTATCTTACGTTTTGTTGCGATAAGATAGGGTAGCTTAGACTTACGTTCTGTAGTTTGCTCTACGGTGGATTTATGCGCCCTACTGTGCTCTAATATGCTCTGCTTTTCTCTGGGGAGGTCAGCAATGGTGGTCGTGGCGCGATAGGTTTTGTTATGTTACGCATATTTAGGTCATGTTAGGCTATGTTTTGTTATGATGGCTTTGACTTCTGTGCTATACACTGTTATTCAGTGGAATGGTGCTCTGTACTGTGATCTAATACTCTCTGCCTTGCTATGGCGAGGCCAGGTATTGTGTCCACGGCGCGTCAGTTTGTGTTGGGTTACGTTTGCTTTTGCTACATTTGGCTTTGTTGGGAGAGGTTACCTTTGTCCTTTGCGCTATACGCTGCTATTCCGTGGATTTCGGCACTCTGTATCGCTCTAATATCCTCTGGATGTCTCTGAGGATGCCAGCAATTATAGTCTCGGCACCTTATGTTGAATTATGCTTCGTCCGGTTATGTGAGGTTAGGACAGGTTAAGTTAGAATATCTTCCACTTTTGTGATATACACTGCCATTCGGTGAATTTCTGCGCTCTATTATGCTCTAATATGTTCTGCTTGGCTCTGGGGAGGCCAGAAATGGAGGTCTCGGCTCGTTAGGTTTATTTGTTCTACGTTCTGTTAGGTTAGGTTAGCTTGGGTTAGGTTTGGATAACTTTGCCTTTCGTGGTATAAACTGTTGTTCGGAGGATTTCTGCGCTCCACTCTGCCCTAGTATTTCCAGCTTGGCTCTGGGGCGGCCAGCAATAGTGGTCTCGGCACGTTGATTTAAGATATAAAACGGTTGGTTATGTCACGTTTGGTTGTGTAGGGATAGGATAGCTATGACTTTTACGCTATACACCGCTATTCGGTGGATTTATGCCAGCTACTGTGCTCTAGTACATTCTGCTTGCCTCTGGAGGACCATCTATGGTGGTCTCGGCACGTTGGGGTAAGTTGGGATGCGTTCGCTTATATTACTTTCGGACAGGATAGAATAATATATCTTTGGCTTTTCTGCTATTCACTGCTATTCGGTGGATTTCTACGATCTGCGTTGCTCTACTACACCCTTCTCGACCCTGCGGAGGCCAGTAATAGTGGTCTCGGCCCGTTAGTTTGTGTCAGGATACGTTTGGTCACGTTATGCAGGTTTGGGTTATGTTTCGATAGATCCGACCTTCGTGGTATACGCAGATATTAGGTGGGTTTCTACGCTCTGCTGCGCTCTGCTTTATCCTGCTTGGACCTGGGGAGTCAAGCAATATTGGTCGCAGCACGTTACGTAGGGATAGGCTACGTTTGGTTAGGTTATATAGTTCGGGTAATATTTGGGCAGCTTACACTTTTCCGATATACTCTGCTATGCTATGGATATCTGTGTTCTGCTATCCAGATATACTTTCTGCAAGGCCGTGTGGAGGCCAGCAGTCGCGATCGCGGCACGTTATGTTGTGTTAGGTTACGCTTTGTTATGTTACGCTGGGCTTGGTTAGCAGGAGAGAGCTTTAACATTTGTGCTATACACAAGTATTCGGCGGACTTCAGCGATCTATAGTGCCCTAGAGTGCTCACCTTGGCACTGGGAAGCCCAGCAATAGTGGTCTCGTTACGTAACATTGAGATATGTTGCGTTCGCTTTGGACATGTTAGGCTGCTTGGCTAAGGTACCTTATACTTTTGAGTTGTGCACTGCAATTCGGTGGATTTCTGCGCTTTACAGTACTCTAATATACTCTGCTTCGCTCTGGGGAGGCCAGCAATAGTAGTATCCTCACGTTACGCTTAGTTCAGCAACATTTTGGAAGGTTAGGTTAGGAGAGGTTAGGCTAAGATGTCCTTGACTTTTGTGCCTTACGCAGTAATGCGGCGGCTTTCTGCGCTCTACTGTGTTCTAGTATATTCTGCTTGACTCTGAGGCTGTCAGCAATATTGGTCTAGACACCTTACGTTGAGTTAAGTTACGTTTGGTTATGTTACGTTTGGATAGGTTAGGCTAGGTTATCTTTGACTGTTGTGCTGTACACTGCTATTCGTTAGATGTCGGTGCACTACACTGCTCTACTTACATATGCTTGAATCTGGGGAGGCCAACAATAGCGGTCGTGGCACGTTTGGTTGGGAAGCGTTACGTTTGGTTATGTTAAGTTAGGTTAAGCTTGGATAGAATGGCTTTGACTTTTGTGACATACGCTGCTCTTCGGTCGATACCAGCGCTCTGCATTGCTGTACAAGCATCTGGTTCTCTCTGGGGAGGCCAACAATGGTGGTCGTGGCACGTCTGTTTGAGTTACGTTATTTTCGATTAGATTAGGTTAGGTTACGTTTGGTCATGATGGCTTCGAGTTTTGTGCTATACACCACCTTTCGGTGGAATTCTGCGCCCTACATTGCTGTACTATAATATTGCCGTTTACGGGGAGGCCAGTAATAGTGGTCTCCGCACGTTAGATTGTGTGAGGCTACGTTAGTTTTGGTTATGTTCGTCTGGCTTAGGTTTTGATAGCTTCGACTTACGTGGTGTACACTGTAGTTCAGTGGATTTTTGCTCCCTACTGTGTTCTAGCATGTGCTGTTTAGCTCTGGGGAGGCCAGCAGTATTTGTCTCGCCACGTTAGGTTGATATAGATTGCGTATGGGCGTGTTACGTGTGGTTAGGTTAGGATACGGTTACTCTGACTTTTGTACCACACATTTCCATTCGGACGATTTCTGCGCTCTATGTTGCCCTAACATGCTCCGGTTGGCCCTAGGGTGGGCAGCAAAAATAATCTCGACACCTCGTGCTCAGTTGCGCGACGTTCGGTTAGGTTGGGTTATGACAGTTTGGGCTAGGATGTCTCAAACTTTTGTGCTATACACTGCATTGCGGTGGATTACTGCGTTCTACTGTACTCTAGTATATTGTGGTTGGCCCTGATGAGGCTAGCAATAGTAGCCTCTGCACGCTAGGTTCAGTTAGGCTACGTTCGGTTGCGTTACGTATGGTTGTGTTTGAATAAGGTAGCTTTGACTATTACGCTACGCACTGCGATTCTATGGATTTCTGGACTCTAATCTACCGTAATATGCTCCGCTTGGCGATGGGGAGGCCAGCAATTTTGGACTCGGCACGTTAGGTTTAGTTAGCCTACGTATCGTTGGGTTAGTTTAGGTCAGGTTGGAACAGGGTTTCTTTGACTTTTGCGCTATACACTGCTATTTGTTCGCTTTCTGCGTTCTTCTGTGCTCCAGTATATTCTGCTTGTCTCTGGGGAGGCAAGAAACGGTGATCTCGGCACATTATGTTAAGTTAGGATATGTTTGCGTATATTACGTTTGGCTAGGTTAGGCCAGGATATAGTTGACTTTTGTGCTATAATCAGCTGATCGGTGGATTCCTTCGCATACCCTGCTCGGTTCTGGGGAGTCCAGCAATAGTGTCCACGGCACGTTGGGTTGACTTAGTGTAAGATTGGTTAGGTTACGTTTGCTAGGGTTATATCCGGATAGATTCGGTTTTGGTGCCATACACTGCTATTCCGTGGATTTCTCCGCTCCACATTGCTCTACTGTACTCTGCTCGACCCTCGGGAGGAGAGCAATAGTGGTCGAGGCACGTTAGGTTTGGTTAGAATATGTTCGGCTAGGTTAGGTTGCGATGAGTTAGGTTACGATAGCTTCGACTTTTGCGATAAACGATGCTATTCTATGGGATTCTGCGCTCTTCAGTGCGCGATCTAACCTCACTTGTATTTGAGGACGTCAGGAATAATGCTCTCGGCACGTTAGGCTGTGTCATGTTACGCTTGGTTATGTTAGGTTTGTTTGGGTTTGGTGGGGATAGCTTTGGCTTTTGTGCTATACGTTGCTATTCTGCCGATTTCAGCGTCCTATATTGCTCTGCCACGCTCTGCTTGGCTCTCCTGAGGCTAGATACACTGGTCTATGCACGTTAGTTTGAGTTATGCTATCTTCTGTTATGTTACGTATTGTTATGTTGGGAGAGAGTAACTTCGACTATTGTGCCATGCATTGCGATTCTATGGGTTTCTGCGATCTACAGTTCACTAATATGTTCTGCATGGCGATGGGGATTCTAGCAATAGTGGTCTCGGTACGTTAGGTTGAGTTGAGCTGCGTTCGGTTACGTTACGTGTGGCTATGTGAGGATAGGGTACCTTCGACTACTGTGTCATACACTGCGATTCTATTTATTTCTGCGCACTACTCCCTTCCAATATGTTCTGCTTGGCTCTGGTGAGGGCAGCAATAGTGGGCACGTCACGTTAGGTTGTGTTACGTTATGTTTGTCCTGGCACGGTTGGGTTAGTTTTGGCAAGCATAGGTGTGACTTTTGTGCTATACGCTGATACTCGAGCTATTTCTGCGATCTGCATTGCCCTACTAGACTCTGCTGGTCTGTGGGGAGACCATCAATAGTCGTCGTGGCACGTTACGTTGAGTTTGATTCCGTTCGGCCATACTAGGTTATGATGTGTTATGTTGGGGTAGCTTTGACTTTTGTGCCACCCACTGCTACTCTCTGCACTTCTGCGCTCTACTGTGCGCTGTAACACGCTGCTTGTCTCTGGGAACGCCAGAAATGGAGATCGCGGCACGTTAGGTTGAGTTAGTTTACGTTTGGTTGGGTTGGGTTTGTTTGTGTTAGGTTAGTATACCTTTGACTTTCGTGCTATACACTGCCATTCTACGTGCCTCTTCGCTCTACTCTCCTGTAATATGATCTGCCTCGCTCTATGGAGACCAGCATTACTAGTAGTACCTAGTACCTAGTACCTAGTACCTAGTAGTACCTAGGCACGATAGGTTTAGTTACGTAACGATCTGTTCTGTAACGTTAGGTTAGGTTTGGTTAGGATGGTTTGCACGTTTGTGCTGTACACTGCTGTTCGTAAAATTTCTGCGGTTTATTGCGCACTAATATGTTCTGCGTGGCTCTGGGGAGGCCAGCGGTTGAGGCCACGACACGTTAGTTTTAGTTAGGCTACTTTTGCTAAGGTTATGCTATGCCCGGTTAGGTTAGGGTATCGACCTTTGTGCTTTACACTTCAGTGCAGCGGATTCCTACGCTCCACTGTGCTCTAGTATATTCTGCCTTGCTCTGTGGTTGTCAGCAATAGTGGTCTGGGCACATTAGGTTGGGTCATGATACGTTTGGTTGTGTTACGCTTGGCTATGTGGGGCCAGGGTAGCTTTGACTTTTGTGCTGTGCACTGTTACACGGTGGAAATCTGCGCCCTACTGCGACCTAGTTTTCCCTGCTTTGCTCTGGGAATTCCAGATATGGTGGCCGCGGCGCATTAGGAAGTGATAGGTTACGTTTGGTTAGGTCAGGCTTGCTTGGGTTAGGTTGAGATATTTTTGACTTTCGTACCATACACTGCCGTTCTATGGACCTCTGCGTTCTACTCTCTAATATGCCCCTCTTGGCGGTGGGGATGCCAGCAATAGTGGGCTAGACAGGTGAGGTTGGGATTGGTTACGTTTGTTTGCGTTCGGTTAGGCCAGCTTATGTTAGGGTATCTTCTTCTTTTCCGCTGTACACTACAATGCGGCTGATTTCTGCGGTCTACTGTGCTCTAGTATATTCTCCTTGGCTCTGGGGAGGTCAGCGATAGGGGTGTAGGCACTTTAGTTGGCGTTATGTTAAGTTTGGCTATGTTACGTTTTGTTAAGTTAAGATAGGATAACTTTGACTTCTGTGCTACACGCCGATGTTGGTTAGGTTTCCACGCTCTACACGGCTCTACTATGCTCTGCTTGGCTACAATGTGACCTCGGCTCGTTAAGCTTAGTTGTTCCTCGTTTTGATAGGTGAGGTTGGGTCAGGTTAGGCTATGATACCTTTACTTCTGTACTATACACTGCTGTTCGGTGGCTGCCTATGCTCTACTGTGCTCTCGTATATTCTGCCTGGCTCTAGAGAATGCAGAAATAGTGGTATTGGCACGTTAGGTTATGTTGGCTTCCGTTGGGTTTCATTACGTTTGGATGGGTTGGGATACGATAGCTTTGACGTTTGTGCTACACACTGCTTTTCGGAGGGTTTCTAGGCTCTGCGTTGTTCTACTATGCCCGGTTCGACACTGGGGAGTTCAGTAATAGCAGTCTCGGCAAGTTAGTTTCATTCAGGCTACGTATGGTAAATCTACGTTAGTATGGGATAGGTATGAATAGCTTCGACTTGTATGCTATACACTGCTATACATTGAACTTCTGCGGTCTACTCTGCTCTAGTATGTTCTGCTTGGCCCTGGGGACGTCAGCAGTAGTGGTCTAGGCACGTTAGGCAGCATTATGGTACGTTCGGGAAGGTTACTTTGGGTTAAATTTGGTAGGGTTTGCTTTGGCATTTCTGCTATACACCGCCATTCGGTCGATATCTGCGCTCTGCGTTGCTCTACTGGCAACCGATTGTCTCTGGGGATGTCAGCAATAGTGGCTTAGGTACGGTATATTTAGTTAGGCTACTTTCGGTTTGGTAAAGTTAGGATAGGTTAGGTTAGGGTATCTTCCACTCTTGTGCTACACAATCCAATGCGGTGGATTACTGCGCTCTACCCTGATGTAGTATATTCTGCTTGGCTCTGGGGATGCAAGCGAAAGTGTTCTCGGCACGATAGGTTAAGTTAGATTACGCTATGTCAGGTTATGTTACGTCGAGTTAGGTTACGATAGCTTAGACTTTTGTGCTACACACTGCTATTGCTTGGATTTCTGCGCTACTCTGTACGCTACCACACTCTGCTTGTCTCCGAGGACGACAGGAATGGTGATTTCGTCATGTTAGGTTGAGCTATGTTAAGTTTGGTTTGGTTTCGTTTGGTCAGGTTTTGTTAGTATAGCTTTGACCTTTGTGATATACACTGCTGTTCAGTAGATTTCAGCGTTCTACATTGCTCTGCTATACTCTGCTTCGCTTTCGTGAGGCCAGCATTGGCGTTCGTGGCACGTAAGGTTGGGTTACGTTACGCCTGCTTATGCTGCGTTTGGATAGGTTAGGATAGGATAACTCTGACTTTTGCGCCATATACTGCTATTCGGTGGACTTCTGCGCTTTTCATTGCTCTACTGTACCCTCCTCGGCCCTGGGGAGACCAGAAGTTGTGGTCTCGGCACGTTAGGTTGAGTTAGGTTACGTTAGTTCACGTTAGGTTATGTTTGGTTATGTTAGGCTAGGACAGCTATGACTCTTGTGCTGCACACTGCTATTCAGTGGATTCCAGCACTCTACAGTGATCTAATATACACTGCTTCGCCCTGGGAATTCCAGAAATAGTGGACGCGGCGCGTAAGGTTCTGTTAGGTCACGTTTCGTTATGTTTGGTTTGTGCGGGTTAGGTTGGGATATCTTTGACTTCTGTGCTATACATTGCTATTTGGTGGCTTTCCGCGCTCTGCTGTCCTCTGTTATACCCTGCTTGACTCTGGGGAGGCCAGCAATTAATCGTGGTACGATAAATTTTTTTATGTTACGTCCGGATACGTTACGTTTGGTCAGGTTAGGATAGGATTGCTTTGAATTTTGTGTTATATACTGCTATACAGTTGATCTCTGCATTCTACAGTGCTATAATATGTTCTGCTTTTCCCTCGGGAGCTCAGTAATAGTGGTCTCGGCACGTTAGGTTGGGTTATGTTGCGGTTGGTTATGATAGGTTTGGTTAGTTTATGATAGGATATCTTTGACTTATGTGCTATACGCTGCTATTCGCTGGATCGCTGCGCTCTACTGTAATCGAATATTTTCTGCTTTGCTCTGGGGAGGCCTGAAATCGTGTCCACCGCGCGTTAGGTTGGGTTGGGTTACGTTCGCTTATGTTACGTTTGGCTTGGTGAGGACAGGATACCTTTGTCCTTTATGCTATACACTGCTATTCGGTGGATTTCGGAGCTCTACATCGCTCTAATATGCTCCGGTTGGTTCTGGGGTGTCAGCAATAGTTGTCTCGGCACTTTATTTTGAGTTCGATTACGTTTGGCAGTGTTACGTTTGGTTTGGTTAAGATAGAGTAGCTTTGGCTTTTGTGCCACACACTGCTACTCAATCAATTTCTGATATCCACAGTGCTCTACTATACTCTGTTCTCCTATGGAGAGGCCAGTAATAGTGGTCGCGCCACGTTAGTTTTAGTTAGGCTAAGTTCGGTTAGGTTACGTTATCACGGGTTAGGCTTGGGTATCCTCGGCTTACGAGGTAAACTCTGTTTTTTTGGTGGATTTCCGCGCTATGCAGGGTTATAGTACGTTCTAGTTGGCTTTTGGGAGGCCAGTAATAGTGTCCCGACGCGCTAGGTTGAGACCTATTGCGTATGGCTATGTAACGTTTGGATAGGTTCGGATAGGATAGCATTGATATCTGTGCTATACACCGTTGTACGGTGAATTGCTGCGCTATACATTGCTCTAATATGTTCCGCTTGTCTCTTGGGAGGCCAGCAATTGTCGTCTCGGCACCTTATGTTGAATTATGCCACGTTCGGCTATGTGAGGCTAGGACATGTTAGGTTAGGATATACACCACTTTTGTGACGTACACTGCAATGCGGTGTATCGCTGCGCTCTACTGTGCTTTAGTATATTCTGCTTGGCTCTGAGAAGGCAAGCAATAGTGGTTTCGGCAGGTTAAGTTGAGTTATGCTACGTTCGTTTACGATACGTTACCTTTGTTATGCTTGGCTAGATACGTCTTTCGTGGTATACACTGTTATTCGGTGGATTTCCGCGCTCTATTCTGCCCTAATGTACTTTGCTCGATGCTGGGACGGCAGGGAATAGCCATCGCCGCACTTTATGTTCAGTCTGTGTACATTTGGTTAGTTTGGGTCAGGTTAGGTTAGTTCGAATCGAATTACAATGTAAAGCACAAAAGTGAAAGCCATCCTTCCCAACCTCACTAAACATAACGTAGCCGAACGTCACCTGTCTCGTCCTAACGTGCCGAGACCACAATTACTGCCCTCCAAACAGCCAAGCAGAACATTATAGAGGACAGCAGAGCGCAGAAATGCATAGAGTGGCAGTGCATAGCACAACATTCGAGGCTGCCATATCCTAGAATGGCCATACTTAACACAATCGAACGTATCTTAACTCAACCTATCGTGCCGGGAACACTACTGGTGGCCTCCAAAGACCCAAACAGAACACACTACAGCACAGGAGAGCGCAGAAATCCACTGAACAACAGTTTATGCCACGAAAGGCAAAGATATCCATGCCTAACCGAGACCAACATAACATAACCAAACGTAGCATAACTCTACCTGAAGTGCCGAGACCACTATTACTGGCCACGCCATAGCCGAGTAGAGTACAGTAAAGCAGTGTAGAGCGCAGAAATCCTTCGGAAAGCAGTGTAAAGCACAAAATTCGATGCTATCCTATCCGAACCTATCCAAACGTAAAATAATTGAACGTAGCCTAACGCAGCCCTCTGTGGCGAGACTACTATTACTGTTCCCCAGCTGCGAGCAGAGCATAGTTGAACAACGTAGAGCGTAGAATACCTCCGGGTAGCAGTGTATAGCACAAAAGTCAAAGCCATCCTAACCATACTGAGCCTAACCCATCATAACCGAACGTAACTTAACCCAAACAAACGTGCCGCGACCGCTATTACTGACCTGCACAGAGTCAAGCAGCTCATACTTGAACGCAGTAGCGCGCAGATACCCACCGAGAAGCAGTGTGCACGACGTAATTCGAAGCTATCCAAACAATGCCAAGACTAACATAAACTAACCAAACGTAGCCTAATACAATCTAACGAGCCGATACAACTATTACTGGTCTCCCCATCGGCGAGAAAATTATTGTGGAGCATTGTAGGGCGCAGGGACCTCCCGAATAGCAGTGTACAGCATAAAAGTCGAAGCTATGTCATCCTAACCTGACCAAACGTAACATAACCTAACGTAACATATCTCAAACTATCGTGCTGAGACCGCTATTATTGCCGTTCCCAGAGACAAGGAGAACATGCTAGAGCACAGTAGATCGCAGAAATTCACCGAATTAAAGTGTGCAGTACAGAAGTCTGAAATATCGTAACCCAAACTACCCTAAAGCAACCTAATCAAACGTAACCTGACAGATCGTGACGCGTCGCGATCACAATTGCTGGCCTTCCCATAGTCGAGCAGAGTATAGTGGAGCCCTGTAGAGCGCGAAGGTCCACCGAATAACAGTGTGTACCACTAAAACCAAATCAATGCAAACATAACACTAGCAAACATAACGCAAACAAACGTAGCCTGACTCAACCTAACGGGCCGGGACCACTATTACTGACCTCCCCAGAGCCGCGAAGGCTATAGTAGAGCAATGTAGAGCGAAGAAATCCACCGAACAGCAGTCCGTGCGACAAAAGTCAGCTATATCCTGTCCTAACATATCCAAACGTAATATGAAGAAATGTAACGTAGCATAAGCTAACGTGCCGAGACCACTGTTGCTGGACAACACGGTGACAAACAGAATATACTGGATCAGAGTAGAGCGCAGAAAGCCACCAAATAGCAGTGTATAGCACTAGAGAGAATGAAATCCTATCCCAACTTTTCGTAACCCAACCTATCGAAAAGCAGACTGGCTGATCCTAACATGCCGAGTTCACTATTGCTGACTTGGCATTCGTTATGCAGAACATATTAGAGGAGAGTAGAGCCCAAAAATCTATAAAATCGCAGTGCATAGCACAACAGTCGAAGTTACCATGTCCTAACATTGCCATATGTAAAATTACCGAACGTTAGGTAACTCAAACTAGCGTGCCGAGGCCACTACTGCTATCCTCCCAAGGGCCACGCAGAATATACTACACCACAGAAGAGCGCTGAAATCGGACGAATAGCAGTGTATAGCACAAAAGTCATAGGTATCACCGCCTTACATAGCCAATCGTAACATAACCAAACGTAACCTAACACAAAATAACGTACCGCGACCACTATTGCTGGACATCCCAGGGCCAGGCAGCGTATCGTAGATCACAGTAGAGCGTAGAAATCCACCGAATATCAGTGTATACCACGAAAGTCTAAGCTGCCCTATCCTAATCTAACCCAACGCAACATGACTCACCTTTGAGTGCCGAGACCACTATTGGTGCCATCCCCAGTGCCAAGCTGAACTTACTACAGCACAGTAAATCTCAATAATACACCAAACAACAGTGTATACCACGTAAGTCAAAGCTATGCAATCCAAACCCAGACAAACTTAGCCTAACCAAACGTAGCCTAACTAAACCTAACGTACCGAGACCACTATTACTGGCTTCCCCAGAGCCAAGCAGAACATTTTAGAGGAGAATTGAGCGCAGAAGTAAATAGAATCGCAGTGCGTAGCAAAATAGTCGAAGCTACCCGATCCTATCGCAACCAAACGTAACCTAACCGAACGTAGCATAGCTGTACCTATCGCGCCGAGGCCGCCATTTCTATCATCTCCGGAACAAAGCAGAGGATATTAGATCACAGTGGAGCGCTGAAATCCACCGAATAGCTGTGTATGGCACAAAAGTCAAAGCCATCCAAACAAGAGCAGGTATAACCTAACCAAGGCAAACGCAGAATAACTAAACCTAACAGGACGACACCTATATTGCTGGCCACCGCACAGCCACGCAGTACATATTAGAGTACATTGGAGCGCAGAAATTAACGAAACAGCAAGTCAAATCGTTCCAAACATAACCCAAGCGAACGTAACGTAACCAAGCGTAACTTATCTCCACCTAACGGGCCGCGACCTCTAATACTGGCCTCCACAGAGTCGAGCGGTGTATAGTAGACAAACGTATATCGCAGGAATCCACCGAAAAGCAGATTATAGCACAAAAGCCAAAGCCATTCTAGCCAAACCTGGCCTAGCCTAACCTTATAATGTATAGAATAACTAATCCTGACAGGCTGTGACCTCTATTGCCGGCATCGCCAAAGACAAGCAGAGCATTTTGAATCACGGCAGAGCGCAGAAGCCCACCGAATAGCAGAGTATAGCACAAAAGTCAAAGCTACCTTATCCTAACCTCGCCAAACCTTACATAGCCAAACGTGCCGTGACTAAACCTGACGTGCCGCGACCACCACTCCTAGCGACCCGGAGACAGGCAGAGTGTGATGGCGCACAGTAGGGTGCAGAAGTCCATAGAACTGCAGTGTGTAGCGCGGAAGGTAAAGTTGTCCCAACCTAAGCCAAAGAAGCCTAACATAATCAAACGTAACATAGCACAACCTATCGTGCCGCCTCCAATATTGCGGGCAACACGAGAGCCATGAAGAACGTATTAGAGGAGAGCAGGGCGCAGAAGTGCATAGTATCTCAGTGCACAACAGAAAAGTCAAAGGTATCCAAACCTAACACAAACCAGCGTATCCTAACATAACGTAGACAGACTCAACATAACGTGCCACGACCGCCATTGCTGGCCTCCCCGGAGTCTAGTAGAGTCTAGTGGAGCTACGAAGAGCGCAAAACTCCTCCGAATATCAGTGTATTGCACAAAAGTCTTAGTTGTCCAATCCTATCATAACCAAAGGTATCCAAACCAAACGTAACATAACTCTACCTAACGTGCCAAGACCACTATTGCTCGCCTCCCCATCGTCAAGCAGAACATACTAGAGGCGAGTAGAGCGCTGAAATGCATAGAGTCGCAGTGCATGGCACGATAGTCGAAGCTCCCGTATCCCAATATATCCAAACGTAACATAACAGAACGTAGCCTAGATCTATCTAACGGGCCTGGACGACAATTTGTTGCCACTCCAGATCCAAGCGGAATATACTAGAGCAAAGTGGGGCGCAGTAATACACCGCATTGCAGTGTATAGCTCAAAAGTCGGAGATATCCCAACCTAACCCAAGCTAACATAACATCACCTGACATAGAAGAACTCAACCTAACTTGCCGCGAACACTATTGCTGGCTTCCCCGGAGACAAGTAAAG
The DNA here is from genome assembly GCF_001483705.2 of Eufriesea mexicana. NCBI lineage: Eukaryota > Metazoa > Arthropoda > Insecta > Hymenoptera > Apidae > Eufriesea > Eufriesea mexicana. The sequence goes on along the minus strand of NW_016912926.1, from coordinate 2,646 downwards.
CATAATGAGGGGATTAGGGCGCAGAAGTCCATTGAATCACAGAGTACAGCAGAAAGGTCGAAGCTACCCAATCCTAACCACAGCTAGCATACCCTAACCAAACGAATCCTATTTCAACCTATCGCGGAGAGGCCACTGTTACAGGCTTCACCAGAGCAAAGCAGAACATGGTAGAGCACAGTAGAGCGTAGAAATCTACCGAATATCTGTGTGCACCGCGAAAGTCAAATATAAACAAACCTAACTCAATCAAACCTAACGTAACCGAACCTAGCACAACTCAACCTAGCGGATCGAGAACACTATTGCTGGCCTCCACTGAGCCAAGCAGATTAGAGCATAGCACTATAGAGGACAGGAATCCACCGGATAACTGTGTATAGCACCGAAGTCATGGCTACCTTAACCAGACATCTCCTAACGTAACGTAACCAAACGTAACATAACTCAACCTAACGTGCCACGAGCACTATTGCTATCATCCCGAATGTGGAGCAGATTATGGTAGAGAAACGTAGAGCGCAGAAATTCGCCGAAGAGCAGTGTACAGCACAAAAACCAAAGCTGTCCTATACTAACATCACCAAGCGTAGCATAACAAAACGTTATCTACCACAACTTAACGCGCAGAGACCACTATTCCTGGCTTCCGCAGAGACAAACAGAACACACTAGAGCACCGTAGGGCGCAGAAGCCATCGAAAAGACAGTCTATACCGCAAAAGTCAAAGCAATCCGAACCTAACCAATACTAGTATAGCCTCACCAAACGTAGCACAACTCAACCTAACGTGGCGATACCACCTCTACTGTCCTCCCCAGTGACGATCTGAGTTCAGTAGAGCACTGTAGAGCACAGAAGTCTTCCGTACAGAGGCGTATAGCATAAAAGGCAAAGGTACCCTATCCTTATCTAACCGATCGGGGCCTAACCAAACAGCATAACACAACCTATCGTGGCATAGCCACTAATGCTGGCATCCCCAGAGTCAAGCGGAGTACACTAGATCACAGTAGAGAGCAGAAAGTCATAAAAATGCATGGTATAGCACGAAAGTAAAAGATATCCTCTCCTAACCAGCCCTAACCGAACCAAGCCAAACGTAGAGCAACTAAACCTAACGTGCCGCGACCACTATTGTTGGTTTCCCCATAGACGAGCAGAATATAGTAGAGCACAGTAGAGCACAGTATTCCATATGATGTCAGTGTTGAGCACATATGTCAAAGCTCCCCAGAGACGAGCAGAGTATAGTAGAGCAATGAAGAGCGCAGCAATCCAACGAATATCAGCGTATAGCACAAAAGTCAATGCTACCATATCCGAACCTAAACTTACATAAATGTGGCAGACGTAACGTAACCGAAACTGACGTGCCACGAAAGCAATTTCTGACTTCACTAGAGCTATGCAAAGTATAGCAGAACAGTGTGGAACGCTGGAATCTTCCAAATAGCAGTGTAGAGCAAAAAAGTAATAGATATCCTAACTTAATCTAACCTAACCTGACGCAACCAAACGTAACAAATCCCAACCTAACGCGACTATCCGACAATTGCTGTCCTCGCATGAGCCAAGTAAAACATATTAGAGGGGAGTGGAGGGCAGATATCAATAGAACTGCAGTGCATAGCACATTAGTCGAAGCTACCATATCCTGACATAGCCATATGTAACATAAAAGGACGAAGCTTAGCTCAACCTAACGATCCGATACCACTATTACTGTCCTCCCCACCGGCGAGCAGTCTACTGCAGAATAATTTAGGGAGCAGGGACTACCGAATAGCAGTGTACAGCATAAAATTCGAAGGTATATTCCCCTAACCTGACCAAACGAAACATAATATAACATATCCTAACTCAACCTAACGTGCCGAGACCGCTATTGCTGCCCCCCCCCCCCTCCCAGAGACAAAGAGATCATACCAGAGCACAGTAGACCGCAGAGATCCACGGAATTGAAGTGTACAGTACAGAAGTCTGAAATATCGTAGCCTAACCTTCCCCAACCCAGCCTAGTCAAACGTAGACTGTTCGTACCATGCGTACCGCGACCACCATTGCTGGCCTTCCCAGAGTTTATCAGAGTACAGTGGACCACAGTATACCGCGGAATCGCACCAAAAAACAGTTTACACCACGAAAAATATGTCTATCCAAACATAAACCCAAGCAAACGTAACCTAGCGAAACGAAGCTTAACCTAGCCTAACGAGCCGGGACCACGAATGCTGGCCTCCCCAGCGCCAAGCAGAACATACTATGGCACTCTGGAGCGCAGAAACTTACCGACGAGCAGTATATAGCACAAAAGTCGAAGCTACCCTGTGCTAGCCTAACCTAACCTTACATAACCGAACGTAACATAGCACAAACAAACGTGCCACGACCGCTATTGCTGGCTTCCCCGGAACAAGCAGATTGTGATAACGCACAATAGGGCGTAGGAGCAAATAGAATTGCAGTGCGTTGCACAAAAGTCAAAGCTATACCAGCCTAAGCCAGCATAACCTTACACAACCAAACGTAACTTAACTTAGCCTAACGTGCCGGGGCCACTGTTGCTGGCATCCCTAGGGTCCTGCGAGCATATTAGGGGAGAGTAGGGCGGTGAAATCCATAGAATCGTAGTGTATAGCAGA
>NW_016912925.1:0-556 GCF_001483705.2 Eufriesea mexicana | reverse complement strand
CCACAGAGACAAGCAGAGTGCGATAGCGTACCGAAGAGCGCAGAAGTCTATAGGATAGCAGTGTGTAGCACAAAAGTCAAAGCCACGCTAACCTGACCGAACGTCATCTGACTCAAGCTAACGTGCCGCGACCACAGTTAGTGGCCTCCCGAGAGCAGAGAATAGCATAGTAGAGCAATGTAGAGCACAGAAATCGTCTGAATAGCAGTGCATAGCACAAAAGTCAAATATATACTGGCCCAACCTGACCTAGCATAGCCAAAGGTAGAATAGCTGGACGTAACGAGGCGAGACCTCTATTGGTGGCATCCGAGAGGCAAGCGGTGCATACTAGAGCACGGTAGAGCGCAGATAGAGCGCAGAAATGCACCCAACAACAGTTTATTCCACGAAATACGAAGGTATTCAAACCAAACCCAGACTAACATACTCTTGTCCAACGTAGCTTAACAGATTATGACGCGCCGAGACAACCACTACTGGCCTACGCAGCATCGGGCAGAGTATAGTAGAGTAATGTAGAGCGTAGAAATCCAATGAATTGGTGTATAGCAAG
>NW_016912924.1:75312-77633 GCF_001483705.2 Eufriesea mexicana | reverse complement strand
TAGGCACGCTAGTTTGAGTTAAGTCACGTTTGGTTTTGATACGTTTGGTTGGGTTAGGCCAGGTTAGCTTCCACTTTTCTGCTATACACTGCCATTCAGTGTATTCCTGCGGTCCATTGTGCTGTCATATGTTCCGCTTGGCTCTGGGGACGACAGCGATTGAGTTCTCGGCACGATTGCTTGAGTTAGGATACGGTCGGTTAGGTTAGGTTAGGTTAAGTTTCGTCAGGATAGCGTTGCCAGTTCTGCTATACTCTGCTCTCCAGCGGTTCTGTGCGCTATCTACTATACTGGGCGCGGCTCTCAGGAGTCCAGCAAAAGTTCTAGCGGAACATTGGGTTATGCTAGGAAACGTTCGGCTACGTTAGACCAAGCTGCGTTATGTTATGGAGCTTTGACTTTCCCGCTATAAGCTGTTAATAGGTGGAATTTCCTCTCCACTGTGCTCTGCTATACTCTACTCGAATCTCGAAGCCCAGCAGGAGTGGTTGCAACACCTTATTTTGTGTTATGTTACGTTTGGCTATGTTGCGACCTGCCATATTAGGAAGGAATTGCTTTAACATTTGAGATGTACACATCTATCTGTTGGGTTCCTGCCCTCTACTGTGCTCTTATATGCTCTGCTTTGCTCTGCGGAGGTCAGCAATCGTGGTCGGGGCATGTTAGGTCGGGTTGGGCTACGTTTGGTTATGTTGCCATTGGCTAGGTTAGGACAGGATAGCATTGACTTTCGTGCTATACACCAATGTTCTGTGTGCTTCTGCGCCCTACATAGCTGTACAATACACCGTACAGCGCTGGGGTGGCCAGTAATGGTTGTCTCGGAACGTTAGATTGATATATGCTACGTTCTGTTAGGCTATGTTGGTTTCGCTTCGGCATGGATAGCTTTGCCTTTCGTGGTATAAACTGTTATTCGCCGTATATCTGGGCTCCGCTGCGATCCAGTATGCTCTGCTTGACCCTGGGGAAGCCAGTAATTATGTTCTCGACACGTTAGGTTGAGATATATAACGTTTGGTTATGCTACGTTTGGTTAGGCCTGGATGGGGCAGCTTTGACTTTTATGCTGTGCACCGCTATTCGGTGGACTTATGCACTGCACGCTGCTCTAATATGTTCGACTCAGCGCTGGGGAGGGCAGCAACTGTGGTCTCGGAACGTTAGGATGAGATAGGTTACGCTTGATCACGATAAGTTTGGTCAGGTTAGGATAGGGTAGCTTTGACTTTTGTGCTTTACACTTCAATGCGGTGGATTACTGCGCTCTACTGTGCTCTGGTATATTCTGCTTGGTTCTGAGGATGCATGCAGTAGTGGCCTCGGCGAGTTCGTTTGGGTTAAGCAACGTTCGGTTATGTTACGTTTGGTTACGTATGGAGAGGGCAGCTTCGACTATTGTGACAAGCACTGCGATTGTATGGCCTTCTGCGCTCTACTCTCTTCTTATATGATCCACTTTGCTCTCAGGAGGGCAGCAAGAATGGTCTCGGCACGGTAGGTTCAGTCAGTCCACGTTTGATTAGGTCGGGTGTGGCTACGTTTGTTAAGGATATCTGTGACCTTTGTGCGATACAATGCAGTTTCGTGGCTTTCTGCGCTCTGCTCTCCTCTAGGATATTCTGCTTGCCCGTGTGGAGAACAGAAGTGGTGGTCTCGACACGTTATGTTAGGTTAGGTAATGTTTGGTTGCTTTACGTTTGCATTGGTCAGGATAGGTTGAAGCTGACTTTTGCGATATACACTGCTATTCGGAGGATTTCTGCGCTCCACATTGCTCTACAATAGCCTGTTCGACTCCCTGGTGTCCAGAAATAGTGCTCGCGGCACGTTATGTTTAGTTAGTCTACGTTCGGTTGGGTTAGGTTGGGAGAAGTTAGGTTAGGGTATCTATGACTTTTGCGCTACACACTGCAATGCGGTGGATTACCGAGCCCTACTGTGTTCTAGTATATTATGGTTGACTTTGGGGAGGCAAGCGGTAGTTGTCGCGACACGCTATGTTGAGTTAGGCTACCCATGGCTAGTTTATGTTAGCATGGGTTGGGTACGTGTAGCTTCGACTTTCCTGCCATACACTGCGATTCTACCGACTTCTGCGCTCTGCTCAGCTCTAGTGTGTTCTTCTTGGCTCCTGGGAGGCCAGCAGTGGTGTCCTCGTCACGATACACGATAGGTTGAGCTCGGTTACGTTCGGTTGTGTTACGTTTGGTTAGCTTGGGATAGTGTAGCTTCGTCTTTTGTGCTATACGCTGCGAATCTATGGATTTATGCTCTCTACTCACCTCTGGTATGTTCTCCTATGCACGGGGGGGGGG
>NW_016912924.1:59742-75276 GCF_001483705.2 Eufriesea mexicana | reverse complement strand
AATCGACTTCTCGTCGCGTTAGGTTATGTTATGTTACGTTCGGTTGTGTTATGTTTGGTTAGCTTAGGATAGTGTGGCTTCGACTTTTCTGGTATACACTGCGATTCTGTGGGTTTCAGCGCTCTACTCTCCTCTAATATGTCCTGCATGGCTCTGGAGAGGCCAGCAGTTTTGTTTGCGACACGTTGGGTTTACTTGCATTATGTTTGGTTAGGTTAGGATGCCATAGCTTTGCCTTCCGTGCTATTTTTCACCGAAGAGCAGTGTATGGCACGATCGTCGTAACTACCATATCCGAATTAATCATAGCCTCACCTTTACAAACGTAACATAACCCAACTTAATGTGAGGAGACCTACATTTCTGGCCACGCCTGGACCAAGCAGAAGGTATTAGGGCGCAGCAGAGCGCAGAAATCCATTGCATAGCAGTGTAAACCGCAAGAGTCGAAACTACCCTATCTTGCTCTGCATTGGTCTGCTCCACTCTTCCCAACTCTGGGGTGGCCAGCAGTGGCGGTCGTGGCAATACAGTTTGAGCTATGTTACGTTTCGTTAGGTTGGGTTAGGTTATGTTTTGTTGGGTTACGCTCTGGTAAGGCCAGGTTAGGTCACGTTTGGTTAGGATAGATATGACTTTTGTGTCATACACTGCTATTCGGCGGGCTTCTGCGCTCTACGGTGCCCTAATTACCGAACACAAGCTAGCTCAGCCTAACGTGCCTAGGCCATTGTTGCTGACATCCCCAGAGCCAAGCAGAATATACAAGTGCACAATAGATCACAGAAATCCACCGAATAGCAGTGTATAGCACAAGAGTCAGAGCTACCATCTCAAAACCTATGCTGTCGTATCATTACTAAACGTAACATGACCCAACCTAACGCGGCACGACCACATTTTCTGCCCTCCACAGTGCCGAGCGGAGGATGTTAGAGCGTGCGGAGCCCAGAAATCTTTGTTAGATTACGTATGGGTAGGTTTGTTTAGGATAACCCCAGCTGCCGCTGCGCGCCCATTCATCCAGTAAGCCTAGCCCAAGCAAACGAAACCTGGCCAAACGAAGTCTAACCAAAAGTGACGTACCGAGACCACTATTACTTACCACACCAGAGCATAGCAGAACGCATTAGAGCACAGTAGGGTGCAGGGATCCACCGAATAAAAGTGTGTTGCACAAAAGTCAAAGCTACCCAATTCCAACCTAACCAAACGTAACATAGCCGAACGTACCCTAACTCAACTTTACGAGCCGAGACCACTATCGCTGCCCTCCTCAACGCCAAGCAGGATACACTAATGCACAGCAGAGCGCAGGAATCCACGGCATTGCTGTGTATGGCATAAAAGTCAAAGGGATTATAACCTAACCAGGCCTAGCCTAACCAAACCAAACACAGCGTAACTCAAACTAACGGTCCGGTACCATAATTGCTCCCCCCTCTGAGCCAAGCAGAACATACTAGAAAAGTGCAGAGCGCAGAAACCCACCGAATTGCATTTTATAGCGCGAAAGGCGGAGCCATGCTAACCAAATCTAGCCTTACATGACGTTGCGAGGCGTAACCTGCCCCAACCTTACGCGCCGCGACCACTATTCCTAGCGTCTCCAGAGGCGAGTAGTGTACGCTAGCGCAATGTGGAGCCCAGAAACACACATGAATGCAGTGCATGGCGCAAAAGTCAATTCTACCTTGTCCCAACATAGCAGACGTAAACTAACTTAACCCAACATGTCGAGACCGCTATTGCAGGCCTCCACAGAGCCAAGAAGAATATACTCGAGCAGAGTGGAGCGCAAAAATCCACCACATTTCAGTGTACAGCACAAAGGTCAAAGTAATCCTAAAATAACCTGCACTAACCAAATCCAGCCAAACGTATTCTAACCCTACCTAACGCGCCGCTTCCACTATTGCTGGCCGGCACAGAACCAAGCAGAATATACTGGAGCAATGCAAAGCGCAGAAATCGGCCGAACGGCAGAGTTTAAAGCTATGGTCATAGCTATCCTAACCAAACCTATCCCAACCTAATCTAACCAAACATAACGTAGCACAACCTAACGTGCAGCGACCACAACTGCTGGCGTCCCCCGAGATGTGCAGAAAACCATAGACCACAATGGAGCGCAGAAATCAATAGGATAGCAGTGTGGACAGCAAAAGTCAAAGCTAACCTGACCTAACCCAAGCAAACATATCAGAACCTGACGTAATCAAACACAACCTAACGTGCGGCGACCAATACTTCTGGCCTCCCCGGGGACCAGCTGAACATGTTAGAGGAGGGCAGAGCGCAGAAATCCACAGTATTTCAGTAATAAATAAACCTAACCTTACCGAACGCAACAGAAGTCAATGTAACGTGCTGCGACCAATATAGCTGGCGTCAACGTTGACGTGCAGAACATGTCAGAGGAGAGTAGAGCACAGGCGTCCACATAATAGCAGTTTATATAATACCATATAATAGTAAATACCATATAATACCTAACCTAACTAAACTAACCTAACCGAACGTAACGTAACTCAACGTAACTCGCCGCGGCCACTTTTGCTGCCGTCCACAGGGGCATGCTGAATGCGATAGAGAACAGTAGAGCGCAGAAATCCATAGAATACCAGCGTATAGCACAAGCGCCTGGTCTATCCTAACCAATCCTATCAAAACCTAACCCGACCGAACGTAACCTAACACAATCTGACCAGCCGCGACCACAATTTCTGGCCTGCTGCGCGCCCGCCTGAACATATTAGAGGAGAACGGAACGCAGTAATTCAGAGAATAGCAGTGTATAGCAGTGTATAGCAAATGTACCCTAGCCGAAGCCAAACTAACCTGAAATTTACGAACGTAAGATATCTCAAAGTAATATGCCGCGACCACAACTGCCGACGTCCCCGGAGACATGCGGAACATGTTAGAGTAGAGTAGACCGACGAAGTCCACAGGCTAGCAGTATATAGTGGAGAAGTCGAAGCCACCCTATCCAGCACAAGCTAACCAATCATAACCAAACGTAACATATCTCAATCTAACGTGCAGAGGCCACCGTTGCTGGCCTGCCAAGTGTCTGGCAGAACGTATTAGAGGAGAGCGGAGAGCGGAAATCCATAGAATATCAATGTACGGCACAAAAATCAAAGCTACGCTAGCCCAACCCAATCCTATCCTAACCTAACTAAACGTGACGTATCTCAAGCTAACCTGCCTCGAACACTATTTCTGGCCTCCCCGGAGCCAAGAAGAACATGTCAGGCGGGAACGGAGCCCAGAAATACATGGAACATCAGTGTATTGCGGAAAAGTCAAATTTAACCTAGTCTAACACAAACCAGCCTAACCTAACCGAACGTAACATACCTCAGCATAACGCGCCACGAACACTATTGCTCGCGTCCCCAGAGGCATGCTGAATACGACACAGGACAGTGGGGAGCAGAAATCCACAGAACAGCAGTGTCCAGCGCAAAAGAAAATTCTACCCAAGCCAAACGTATCCTAACTTATACTGACCAAGCGTAACCTAACCCATCCTATCGAACCACGACCACTATTGGTGGCTTACCCAGTGTGAAGCGGAACTTATTAGGTTACTGTAGAGAGCGGAAGACCATAGAAACGCATTGTATAGCAGAAAAGTCGAACCTATACGAACCTAGCAATAGCTAACGCAACCGAAACAAACGTAGCATATCTCAACTTGACATGGCAATACCACATTTACTGGCCACCCCAGAGCCAAACAGCGCTTACCAGAGCACAGTGGAGCACAGAAATCCAACGCGTTTCAGTCTACAGCACAAGAGCCGAAGATTTCCAGTCCCAACCCGAGCAAGCCTAACCAAACCGAACGTAACCTACCTGTAGGTAACGCGCCGCGGCAAACGTTTATGGCCTCCAGCAGCAAGGCAGAACACATTAGATCTCAGTAGAGCGCAGAAATCCACCGAATAGCAGTGTATGGCGTAAGAGTCGAGGCTATCCTCTCCAAACCTTACCAATCGTGACATAACCAAGAGTGACCTAACTCCGCATAACCGTCCTCCAGCGCTACCCCTGATCTCCCTAGATCCAAACAGGTTACACTACAGAAGAGTAGATCACGGGAATCCGCGGCGTTGCAGTGTAAAGCACAAAAGTAGAGATAACACAACCTAGCATTGTCTAACCTAAACATTCCAAACGAAGTCCAACTCAACATAAAGAACACCAACTGCTGGACACCCCAGGGCCGAGAAGACTAGAGTGGAGCACAGTAGAGCGCAGTAGCTCACCGCATTACCTTGTACAGAACAGAAGTCAAAGATACCCCAGACTAACCCAAACATAACGTATCTAACCAAACGTAACACAACACTAGCTAACGCGACTGGGACACTACCCCCTGCCCCACCAGGGCAGTGCAGTGCATACTAGATAACAGTAGTGAGCAGAAATCCACCGAACAGCAGCTTGTAGCGGAAGAGACGAAGATAACCTGGCTTAACTTAGCCAAACGTAACATGACCAGACGTAACATAACACAACCTAACGTGCCTGGGCCAATATTGCTGACCTTTACTGAGCCAATCAGAATATACAACAGCACAGTAGAGTGCGGAAATCCTCCGCGTTGCAGTGTAAAACGCAAAAGGCAAAGATAGCCTAATCTAACCTGACCTAAGGATATAAGGATACCCTAGCCTCATCGGACGTAATATAACTCAACCTAACGTACAGCGATCGCTACTGCAGGCGCCCCCAGAGGCAAGCAGAGTATAATGGAGCACAGAAGAGCACAGAAATCCACAGAGGAGCAGCGTATACCGCGAAAGTCAAAGCTATGCGCACCTAAACCAAACAAACGTATCCTAACTGAATGTGGCATAGAACCATCTTTCGTACCACGACCACCATTGCTGGCCTCCACAGAGCCGAGCAGATTATAGTAGATCAATGTAGAGCGCCAAAATACACCGAATTGCAGTGTATACCTCAAAAGTCAAGGCCACCATAACTAAACCTAGCGCGACCTAGCCTAGCCAAAGGTAACATAACTGAACCTATCGTGTCACGCCCAGTATTGCTGCCCACCCGAATGGCGATCAGGGTATAGTACGCCAGTCTGGAGCGCAGAAATCCACGGAAAGGCATTGCAGAGCGCAAAATTCGAAGCTATCCTCTCCTAACATAACAAATTGTGACATACCCAAACGCAACCTAACGAAGCCTAACGTGCAGAGGCCACTATTACTGGCCTCGGCAGGGATGAGTAGAGTGCAGCAGAGCAGAGCAGGGCGCCGAAACGCACCTAATAGATGTCCTTGCCAAGAAAGACATAACTATCCAAACCTAACCAAAGCACACGTAACCAAACCAAGCGTAACGTAACTCTACCTAACGTGACCAGGCCACTATTTCTGGCCGCCCCAGAGCCAGGCAGAGCATATTAGAACAGGCTAGTGCGCAGGAATCCACCCAATAGCAGTGTATACCACGAAAGTCAAAGATATGCAAACCTAGCCCAACCTAACCACGCGTAGAGTATCCCAACCAAATGCGCCGAGACCACTGTTACTAGCTTCCCCAGAACCAACCAGAACGATCTAGATCACAGTAGAGCGCAGAAGCTCACCGCACTACAGTGTACATGACAGAAGTCTAAAATATCATAGCCTAACCCAAAAACCCTAACGTAATCAAACGTAAGCTAACAAAGCCTGACTCTCAGCGGCCCCCATTTCTGGCCTCCTCAGAGCAAAGCAGAGCGTATTAGATCACAGTAGGGTGCAGAAATCGTCCGAATAGCAGTTTAAACCGCAAAAGTTAAAGTTTTCCCAGCTAATCCGAACCAAACGTAACCTAACTGAACCTAACGCGCCTAGGCCACTATTGCTTAAGACCACATTTACTGGCCACCCCAGAGCTAGACAGCGCTTACCAGAGCACAGTAGAGCACAGAAATCCAACGCGTTTCAGTCTACAGCACAAAAGCCGAAGATTTCCAGTCCTAACCCGTGCAAGCCTAACCAAACCGAACGTAACCTATCTGCTCTGAGCACAAAAGTCGAAGATATCCTAATCTAACCCAACCTATATTAACCTACCCGAAAGCATTCTGATTCAGCCTAACGTGCCGCATCCAGTATTCCGGGCCTCCACAGGGTGAAGCAGTACTTATTAGCGGAGAGCTGAGCGCAGGTGTTCATAGAATCGCAGTACACTGTAGAAAAGTGGAAGCAGTCCAATCATAAGCTAAGCGAACATACCATATCCAAACGTATCCTATCCCAACCTACAGTGCCGAGACCACTATTACTCTCTTCTACAGAGCCAGGCAGAATATACCAGAGCACAGTAGAGCGCACAGCTCCACCGCACTCCAGTGTATAGCAGAAAAGTCCAAGCTATCCAAACCCAAACCAGACAAATATAAACAAACCACACGTAACATAACTCTACCTAATTAGAAGCGTCCAACGCTTCCGGCCTCCCCAGAGCCAAGTAGGACATACTAGAGCACCGTAGAGCGCAGATATCCCACGAATAGCATCGTATGGTGCAAAAGCCAAAACTATCCTCTGATGACCTAAACAACCGTAACATAACCAAGCGTAACCTAACTCCACCTAACCTCCCGCGGCCACTATTGCTGGCCTCTGCAGAGCCGGGCAGTACGTGGTGGAGGAGAGAAGAACTCAGAAATCCACTAAAGTGGCCTTACCAAATGCAGCCTAGCTCAACATAACGTGTAGCGACCACACTTGCTCGCATCGCTAGGGCCAAGCAGAATATAGTAGAGCAGAGTAGAGCGCAGAATTCCGACGAAAGGAAGTGTATAGCACAAAAGTCAAAGCTATCCTTCCCAAACCTAGCCAATCATAACGTAGCCAAACGTAACCTAACGCGACCTATCGTGCCGCGAACACTATCCCTGGCCTCCCCAAAGAATAGCAGAATATAGTAGAGGAGAGTAGAGCTAAGCAATCCATAGAATTGCAGTGATCAGCAGAAAAGCCAAAGCCATTCAAACCTACCCCAAACTGATGCAACCTAACCAAACGTTGACAATCTCAACCTATCGTGCCGCGACCACCATTCCTGGCCGCCACAGAGACAAGCAGATCATATCAGAGGAGAGTAGAGGGACGGAACACACCGTACAACAGTGTATAGCACGAAAGTTAAAGCTATCCTAACCAACCGTAACATAACCTAACCTAACCGAACGTAATCTAACACTGCCTAGCCTGCCACGACCATTATTGCTGGCCACGCGGAAGACAAGCGTAGTATAGTAGAGCAGCGCAGAGCGTAGAAATCCACCGAATAGCAGTGAATAGCACAAAAATCATAGCTATCCTGTCCTAATGTAACGAAGCGTAGCATAACCGAAAGTAGCGTAAATGAATATAACGTACCGAGACCGCTATTACTGGCATCCCTAGAGCCAGGCAGTGTATACCAGAGCACAGTGGTGCGCAGAAATCCACAGAATAACGGCGTACAGCACGAAAATCAAAGCCGTCCTAAACATACTCATCCTAACATAACATAGCCAAACGTAACATAACACAAACAAATGTGCCACGACCGCAATTGCTGGCCACCGGAGAGTCGAGCGGAGTGTAGGAGAGCAGTGTAGAGCGCAAGAATCCACCGAATATCCTTGTATAACACAAAAGTCAAAGCTGTCCTGTCCTGACCAAACCAAACGTAACATAACCGAAAGTGACATAACCAAATATATCTTGGCGAAACCGCCATTGCAGGCCTCCCCTGAGACAAGTAATGTATACCAGAACACAGTAGTGGGCAGGGATCCATCGAATAGCTGTGTATATCACAAAAGTCAATGCTAACATAACCGAACTTGACCTACGCTAGCGTAACGAAACATAACCTGACTCGACCAAGCGTGCCACGACCGCTAGTGCCGGCGCCATCACAGTCAATCGGAGGGTAACAGAGCAATGTAGAGCACAGGAATCCGACGAATACCAGTGTATAGCGCATAATTCAGAGCTAACATATCCTACCCTGGCCTATCTAGACATAACGGAGCGTAACATAACAGAACCTAACGTGCCGAGACTATTATCGCTGGCCTCACTAGAGCCAAGCAGTGCTTACTGGAGCAGAGTAGAAGGCAGAAATCCACTGGAGAGCTGTGTATAGCGCAAAAGTCAATGCTATACTAACGAAACTTAATCTACCCTAACCAAACCAAACGTGATGTAACTCAACCTAACGTGCCGAGGCAAACACTTCCGGCCTTCGCAGAGCAGAGCGTATTATAATAGAGCACAGTAGAACACAGAAATACAACGCATTGCAGAGTAAAGCATAAAAGTCAGAGATATCCTAACCCAACCTGGCCCAAACTGACCTGACCATACGTAGCCTAACTGAAACTTATGTGCCGAGACCACTGTTGCTGGCCTTTCGGGAGCCAAGCTAAAAATGTAAGAGGACTATGGGGCGCAGGAACCCACCTAACAGCAGACCATATCACTAAAGTCCTAGCCATACCCTCCTAACCTAAAGGAACGCGAAAAACCCAAACGTGCACTAGCCAGCACTAACGTACTACGTCCACCACTACTGTCCTCCCCAGAGCCAAGCAGGGCATGCGAGAGCGTAGTAGAGCGCAGAAATCCACCAAAACGCAGTGTACTGCACCAGAATTGAAGCTATCCTGACCAAACTTTGCCTAACACGAACTAACTGAACGTAACGTAACACAACCTAACGTGCCGCGACCACTATGGCTTACCTCCACAGAGGCAAGTAGAACACATTAGTGGAGAATGCAACGCAGAAATCCATAGGATCGCAGGGTATCTCAGAAAAGTCAAAGTTACTCAAACCTAACCCATGTCAACAAAACATAGACGAACATAGCGTAACTCAACCTAACGTGACGAGACCGCTATTGCTGACCTCCCCAGAGCCCAGCAGGACATACTGGAGCGCAGCAGAGCGCAGATATCCAGCGAAAAGCTGCCTGTAGCTCAAAAGTTATGGCAACCCTGACCAAACTTAGTATGACCCCACCAAGTCGATCGTAACTTGACTCAACATAACGTTCTGAGGCCACTATGCTGGCTCTCCCAGAGCCAAGCTGAGATTATTAAAGCTCTGTAGGGTGCAGAAATCTTCCTAATTGCAGAACATAGCAGTAAAGCCAAGGCCATCCTCTCCTAACCTAACCAAACGTAACATAACTAAACATAAGCCAACTCGACCTTACGTGCCGCGAACGCTATTGCTGGCCTCCCCAGAGCCAAACAGGACCCCCTAGTGCAAAGTAGATCGCAGAAATCCGTATAAGCGCAGTGTATATCAGAAAAGTCAAAGCTGTCCAGACATTTCCAAAACCGACAAGACATAACCAAGCATACACTAACTAAACCTAACGTGCCGAGACCGCTATCGCTGCCCTCTCCAGAGCCTAGGAGGGCAAAGTAGAGCACAGTGGAGTGCGGAAGTTTACCGAATAGCATTGATCGGCACAAAATTTAAAGCCAGCCTGTCAAAACTTATCATGAACCGACCTAACCGAACGTAACCTAACAAGACGTAGCGTGCCGCGACCACTACTGCTGGCCTCCACGGAGCCAAACAGGATAGATTAGAGGAGAGCAGGAAGCAGAAGTCCATCCGATGACAGTGTATATCAGAAAGGTAAAAGTTACACAAACCTAACCCAAACCAACGAAACATAACCAGATAAAGCCCATCCCAACCATACGTGCTGAAACCGCAATAGCTGCCCTCCACACAACCAAGCAGGATAAACTGGACCACACTAGTACGCAGACATGCTCCGTACATCCGTGTTCTGCACAATAGATAAAGCAACACTGCGCAAACATAGCCTGTCCCAACTTAACAGAACGTAACATGATTCGACATATCCTGCCGACACGACCATCGCTGGTCATCCCGGAGCCAAATAGAAGATATTAGAGCACTGTTGGGGCCACAGATCCACATACAAGCAGACAACAGCACTGAAGACAAAGCTATCCTCTCCTAACCAAACCAATCGTAAAATAATCGAACGTATACTAATTCAACCTAACGTGCGGCGACCACCATTGCTGGCCTCCCCAAAGTTATGCAGAACATATTAGTTGAGAACAGGACGGAGGAATACTTAGAATTGCAGCGTAAATCAGAAAAGGCGAAGCCACCCAAGCATAACCCGAACAAGCGGAACATATCCAAACAGCCTGACTCAACCCAACGTGCCGCGACCACCATTGCTGGCCTCCCCAGTGTCATGCAGAACACGTTAGCGGAAAGCAGGATGCAGAAATCCATACAATCGCATTGAATATCAAGAAAGTCGAATCTACCCAAGCCCAACCCTAGCAAACACAACATAATCAAGCATAGCCTGACACATCTTAACGCGCGAGACAGCCGTTGTTGCCCTGCCCATGGCCAAGCATGTCATAGTAGAGCAGAGTAGAGCGCAGAAGTACAACGAACAGCAGTATACAGCACAAAAGTTTTGGCTACCCTGACCAAACGTATCCTGTACCAACCTAACGGAACGTAACCTGAGCAGACGTAGCGTTCCAAGGTCACTATTTCTGGCGTTCCCATAGCCGAGCTGAAAGCGCTGGAGCACTGTAGGGCGCAGAGATCCAGCTGAGAGCAGACTATGGCACTAAAGTCAAAGCTATCCCCTCCTAACCTGACAAATCGTAACATGACCAAACCTAACCTATCTCAGCCTGACTATCCGCGACCACCATTGCAGTCTTGCCCAGAGTCAAGCAGAACATATCAGCGAAGTGTAGAACGCAGAAATCCATAGAATCGCGGTGTATATCGGAAAAGTCTCAGCTACCCGACACTAACTCAAACCAGCAGAACATAACCAAACATACCCTGACTCATCCTAACATGCGAGGCCGCTATTGTTGTCCTCCCCAGGGCAAAGTAGGGCATACTAGAGCACAGTAGAGCGCCGAAATCCACCGAATAGCAGTATACATCACGAAAGTTATGGCCATCCTGTCCAAACGAAGCCTGACCTAGCCTAACCGATCGTAATGTGACCCACCATAATGTGGCGAGGCTACTGTTGCTGGCAATGCCAGAGTAAGGATGAAAATATTAGAGCACTGCGGGGCGCAGAAATACACCTACTACCAGACTATATCACTCAAGTCCTAGCAATCCTCACTTAACCTAAATAATCGCAACATAACCAAACGTATCCTAGGTTACACTAACGTGCCGCGCACACGTTTACTTGCCTCCCCAGAGCGAAGCAGGTTATACTAGAGCGCAGGAGAGCGGAGAAATCCACCGAATAGCAGTGTACTGCGTAAGAGTTGTAGCCACGCCGTCCAAACTTTGCCTAACCCAAACAAACCCCACGTAAATTTACAGAACACAACGTGCCGAGACCACTATTCCTGGCCTTACAAGAGGCAAGCTGAAAACATTAAAGCACTGTATGGAGCAGAAATCCTCCTGATAGCAGACTATGGCACTAACGCCGAAGCATTCTTCACCTAACCTAACCAACCGTAACATAACCAAACATAACCCAAATCGACATATCGCGCCGGGACCACTATCGCCGGCCTCCAGCGAGTCAAGCGGAACACGCTAGTGGAGAGTAGAACAGAGAAATCCTTATAATGGCAGTGTACATCAGAAAAGTAAGAGCTACCCAAGCATAGCCCAGACAAACAGAACTTAACCAAACATAGACTGCCTTAACCTAATGTGCCGAGACCGCAATTGTTGTCCTCCCCAGAGCGAAGCAAAACATACTAGTGCACAGCAGATAGCAGAAATGCACCGAATAGCAGTGAACTGCACAAGATTTGAAGCTATCCCGACGAAACAAAGCCTAACCCAGCCTAACCGAACGTAGTCTGACACAACATAGCGAGCCGAGACCACTGTTGCTGGCCTTCCCAGAGCCATGCTGCAAGTCATTAAAGCACTGAAGGGAGCAGGAATCCACCTACTAGCAGGCTATAGCACTAAAGTCAAAGCCAACCGCTCCTAACCGGAACAACCGTAACATAACCAAGCATAACAGAACTCAGCCTAACGTGCCGCGACCACTATTGCTGCTCTCCCCAGAGCAAAGTAGAGCACATTAGTGCAAACTAGGATGCAGAGAGTCATAGAACCGCAGTGTATAAAGGAAAATTCAAAGCAACCCAGTCTTAACCCAAACCAACAGAATATACCAAAACGAAGCATAATTCTACCTAAAGTGCCGGGACCGCCATTGCTGACCTCCCCGGACCCAAGCAGGACATACTAGAGCCTAGTAGAGAGGAGATATCCACCGAATAGCAGTGAACAGCACAAAACTTGTAGCTATGTACACGTAATATGTCCTATCCTAACATAGCTGAGAGTAACCTGTCGCAACATAACGTGCCGAGACCACTATGCTGGCACTCGCAGAGCCAAGCTGAGATTATTAAAGCGCTGTAGGGTTCAGAAATCCTCCTAATTGCAGACCATAGCAGGGAAGCCAAGGCCATCCTCTCCTAACCTAACCAAACGTAACATAACTAAACATAAGCCAGCTCAACCTAACCTGCCGCGAACACTATTGCTGGCCTCCCCAGAGCCAAACAGGGCACTCTAGTGCAAAGTAGAACGCAGAAATCGGTATAAGCGCAGTGTATATCAGAAAAGTCAAAGCTGTCCAGACATAACCAAAACAAACAGGACATAACGAAGCATACACTAACTAAACCTAACGTGCCGAGACCACTATTTCTGCGCTCCCCAGAGCCTAGGAGGGCAAAGTAGAGCACAGTGGAGTGCGGAAGTCCACCGAATAGCATTGTTCGGCACAAAATTTAAAGCCAGCCTGTCCAAACTTATCGTGAACCGACCTAACCGAACGTAACCTAACAAGACGTAGCGTGCCGCGACCACTATTGCTGGCCTCCACGGAGCCAAACAGGATAGATTAGAGGAGAGCGGGAAGCAGAAATCCATCTGATCACAGTGTATATCAGAAAGGTCAAAGCTACCCAAACCTTACCCAAACCAACGAAGTATAAACAAATATAGCCCATCCGAACCAAACGTGCCGAAACCGCAATAGCTGCCCTCCACACAGCCAAGCAGGATAGATTAGAGGAGAGCAGGAAGCAGAAGTCCATCCGATGACAGTGTATATCAGAAAGGTCAAAGTTACCCAAACCTAACCCAAACCAACGAAACAAAACCAAATAAAGCCCATCCCAACCAAACGTGCTGAAACCGCAATAGCTGCCCCCCACACAGCCAAGCAGGACAAACTAGACCACACTAGTACGCAGACATGCTCCGACAAGCCGTGCTCTGCACAATAGATAAAGCTACCCTGCGCAAACTTAGCCTGTCCCAACTTAACCGAACGTAACATGATTCCACATATCCTGCCGGCAGGACCATCGCTGGCCATCCCGGAGCCAAATTGAAGATATTAGAGCACTGTGGGGGCCAAAGATCCACATACTAGCAGACAACAGCACTAAAGACAAAGCTATCCTATCCTAACAAAACCAATCGTAAAATAATCGAACGTATACTAACTCAACCTAACGTGCGGCGACCACCATTTCTGGCCTCCCCAAAGTCATGCAGAACATATTAGTGGAGAACAGGACGCAGAAATACTTAGAATCGCGATGTACATCAGAAAAGTCAAAGATACTCAATCCAATCCAAGGCGAACAGAGAATAAGCAAACGCAGCATAGCACAACTTAAAGTGCGGAGACCGCAATTGCTGTCCTCCCGAGTGCCAGGTACGGCATACTAGAGCACAGCAGCACGCAGAAATCCGCCGAATATCATTGCACACCATAGAAGTTATAGTTGTCCTATCCAAACTTAGCATAACCCCTCATACCCGAACGTAACTAGACCCAGCTTGAACTGACAAGCCCACCATTGCCGGTTTTCTCAGAGCTAAGCAGAAGACATTAGAGCACTGTAGGGCGCCGAAATCCACCTAAAAGCAGACAATAGCATTAAAGACAAAGCTATCTTCTTCTAGCCTAACTATACGTAACATAACCAAACGTAACCTAACTCGCAATAACGTGCCGTGACCACTATTGCCGACTTCCCCAGATCCGTGCAGGACGCATTAGTGCAGAGTAGAAGGCAGATATCCATAGAATCGCAGTGTACATCAGAAAGGTCAATGCTGCCCATACCAAACCTGAACCAACACACCATAGCCAAACGAAGCACATCTCAACCTATCATGCCGAGGCCGCTATTGAAGCCATCTCTACAGCCAAGCAGGACATACTGGTGCACAGCAGAGCGCATAAATGCATCGAATAGCAGCGTGCAGCACAAAAGTTGAAGCCCTCCTCACCAAACTTAGCCTAACCCAAGCAAGCCGAACGCAACGTGACCCAACATAACTGGCCGAGGCCGCTACTGATGGCCCTCCCAGAGCCAAGCTGAACATGGCAGAGCACTGTAGGGCGCATAGGTGCACATAATAGAGGACTATACGACGAACGTCAAAGCTATCCTATCCTAACCTTACCAATCGTAAAATAATCGAACGTATTCCAACACAGCCTAACGTGTCGTGATCACTATTGCTGGCCGACACACGGCCAAGCAGAACGCGTTAGTGCAGAGCAGAACGCAGAAGTCCATAGAATCGCAGTGTCTATCAGAAACGACAAAGCAAACCAAACCTAAGCCAAACGATCAGGACACAGCCAAGGACAGCCTATCACGCCATAACGTGCCGGGGCCGCCATTGCTGCATGTCGCAGGGACAAGCAGAACATGCCAGAGCACAGCAGGTCGCAGAAATCCGCCGAATATCAGTGTACAGCATAAAAGATGATGCTGCCATAACCAAACTTAGCCTAACCCAAATTAACCGATCGCAGCCTGACCAAAGTAAGGTGCCGAGGCCGCCATTGGTGGCCCTCCCAGAACAAAGCAGAAAATACTGGAGCACTGTGGGGCGCAGAAAGCCACCCAATAGCTGACTATAACACTAAAGTCAGAGCTATCCACTCCTAACGTAACCAAGCGTAACATAACCAAACGTAACATAGCTCAAACTAGCGTGCCGAGAACACTGTTGCTGGGATTCGCAGGACCAAGCTAAGGTTACTAGAGTCCTGCAGGGCGCAGAAATCCACCTAACAGCAGACTATAGCGCTGAAGTCAAAGCTACACTCTCCTAGCCTAACCAACATTTTCATAACCAAACGTAAAATAACTCAGCCTAACGTGCCGCGCTCACAATTGCTGGCCCTCGCACATCCAAGCTGAACACATCATTGGAGAGTAGAATGCAGAGATCCATAGAATGGCAGTGTATATCTGAATTGTCAAATCTACCCAAACCTAGCAAAGACGAACGGAACATAACCAAATACCTCCTAGCGCATACTAACGTGTCGAGACCGTTTTTGCCGCCCTCCCTAGGGCCAAGCAGGGAATACTAGTGCGCAGTAGAGCGCAGAAAACCACGAAAAGGTGTGTGCAGCGCAACGGTTGGAGCCCACCTCGCCAAACT
>NW_016912924.1:1259-53249 GCF_001483705.2 Eufriesea mexicana | reverse complement strand
CCAGAGCCTAGGAGGGCAAAGTAGAGCACAGTGGAGTGCGGAAGTCCACCGAATAGCATTGTTCGGCACAAAATTTAAAGCCAGCCTGTCCAAACTTATCGTGAACCGACCTAACCGAACGTAACCTAACAAGACGTAGCGTGCCGCGACCACTATTGCTGGCCTCCACGGAGCCAAACAGGATAGATTAGAGGAGAGCGGGAAGCAGAAATCCATCTGATCACAGTGTATATCAGAAAGGTCAAAGCTACCCAAACCTTACCCAAACCAACGAAGTATAAACAAATATAGCCCATCCGAACCAAACGTGCCGAAACCGCAATAGCTGCCCTCCACACAGCCAAGCAGGATAGATTAGAGGAGAGCAGGAAGCAGAAGTCCATCCGATGACAGTGTATATCAGAAAGGTCAAAGTTACCCAAACCTAACCCAAACCAACGAAACAAAACCAAATAAAGCCCATCCCAACCAAACGTGCTGAAACCGCAATAGCTGCCCCCCACACAGCCAAGCAGGACAAACTAGACCACACTAGTACGCAGACATGCTCCGACAAGCCGTGCTCTGCACAATAGATAAAGCTACCCTGCGCAAACTTAGCCTGTCCCAACTTAACCGAACGTAACATGATTCCACATATCCTGCCGGCAGGACCATCGCTGGCCATCCCGGAGCCAAATTGAAGATATTAGAGCACTGTGGGGGCCAAAGATCCACATACTAGCAGACAACAGCACTAAAGACAAAGCTATCCTATCCTAACAAAACCAATCGTAAAATAATCGAACGTATACTAACTCAACCTAACGTGCGGCGACCACCATTTCTGGCCTCCCCAAAGTCATGCAGAACATATTAGTGGAGAACAGGACGCAGAAATACTTAGAATCGCGATGTACATCAGAAAAGTCAAAGATACTCAATCCAATCCAAGGCGAACAGAGAATAAGCAAACGCAGCATAGCACAACTTAAAGTGCGGAGACCGCAATTGCTGTCCTCCCGAGTGCCAGGTACGGCATACTAGAGCACAGCAGCACGCAGAAATCCGCCGAATATCATTGCACACCATAGAAGTTATAGTTGTCCTATCCAAACTTAGCATAACCCCTCATACCCGAACGTAACTAGACCCAGCTTGAACTGACAAGCCCTCCATTGCCGGTTTTCACAGAGCTAAGCAGAAGATATTAGAGCACTGTAGGGCGCCGAAATCCACCTAAAAGCAGACAATAGCATTAAAGACAAAGCTATCTTCTTCTAGCCTAACTATACGTAACATAACCAAACGTAACCTAACTCGCAATAACGTGCCGTGACCACTATTGCCGACTTCCCCAGATCCGTGCAGGACGCATTAGTGCAGAGTAGAAGGCAGATATCCATAGAATCGCAGTGTACATCAGAAAGGTCAATGCTGCCCATACCAAACCTGAACCAACACACCATAGCCAAACGAAGCACATCTCAACCTATCATGCCGAGGCCGCTATTGAAGCCATCTCTACAGCCAAGCAGGACATACTGGTGCACAGCAGAGCGCATAAATGCATCGAATAGCAGCGTGCAGCACAAAAGTTGAAGCCCTCCTCACCAAACTTAGCCTAACCCAAGCAAGCCGAACGCAACGTGACCCAACATAACTGGCCGAGGCCGCTATTGATGGCCCTCCCACAGCCAAGCTGAACATGGCAGAGCACTGTAGGGCGCATAGGTGCACATAATAGAGGACTATACGACGAACGTCAAAGCTATCCTATCCTAACCTTACCAATCGTAAAATAATCGAACGTATTCCAACACAGCCTAACGTGTCGTGATCACTATTGCTGGCCGACACACGGCCAAGCAGAACGCGTTAGTGCAGAGCAGAACGCAGAAGTCCATAGAATCGCAGTGTCTATCAGAAACGACAAAGCAAACCAAACCTAAGCCAAACGATCAGGACACAGCCAAGGACAGCCTATCACGCCATAACGTGCCGGGGCCGCCATTGCTGCATGTCGCAGGGACAAGCAGAACATGCCAGAGCACAGCAGGTCGCAGAAATCCGCCGAATATCAGTGTACAGCATAAAAGATGATGCTGCCATAACCAAACTTAGCCTAACCCAAATTAACCGATCGCAGCCTGACCAAAGTAAGGTGCCGAGGCCGCCATTGGTGGCCCTCCCAGAACAAAGCAGAAAATACTGGAGCACTGTGGGGCGCAGAAAGCCACCCAATAGCTGACTATAACACTAAAGTCAGAGCTATCCACTCCTAACGTAACCAAGCGTAACATAACCAAACGTAACATAGCTCAAACTAGCGTGCCGAGAACACTGTTGCTGGGATTCGCAGGACCAAGCTAAGGTTACTAGAGTCCTGCAGGGCGCAGAAATCCACCTAACAGCAGACTATAGCGCTGAAGTCAAAGCTACACTCTCCTAGCCTAACCAACATTTTCATAACCAAACGTAAAATAACTCAGCCTAACGTGCCGCGCTCACAATTGCTGGCCCTCGCACATCCAAGCTGAACACATCATTGGAGAGTAGAATGCAGAGATCCATAGAATGGCAGTGTATATCTGAATTGTCAAATCTACCCAAACCTAGCAAAGACGAACGGAACATAACCAAATACCTCCTAGCGCATACTAACGTGTCGAGACCGTTTTTGCCGCCCTCCCTAGGGCCAAGCAGGGAATACTAGTGCGCAGTAGAGCGCAGAAAACCACGAAAAGGTGTGTGCAGCGCAACGGTTGGAGCCCACCTCGCCAAACTTAGCCTACCTGAGCCCAGCCGAACGTAACATAACCAAATATAAAGTGACGAGACCGTTATTGCTGCCATACCTAATGCCAAAATGATGATATTGGAGCACTGCAGGGCGCAGAAATGCACTTAATAGCAGACAGTAGCACTAAAGACAAAGCTATCCTCTCCTACCCTAGCCAAGCGCAACACAACGAATCGTAACATAACACTTCCTAACGTGCCGTGACAACAATTGCTGGCCTCCGCAGAGCCAGCTGGAGATATGAGCGCACTGTAGGGCTCAGAAATCCACCTAGTAGCAGAAAATGGCAGTAAAGTCAAAGCCATCCTCTCATAATCTAGCCAAACGTAACATATCCAAACGTAACCGAACTCACACTGACGTGCCGCGACCACTGTTGCTCCCCCCCCCCCCCAGGGCCGAGCTGTGATTTTTAGAACTCTGTATGGCGCAGTAATGCACCTTATTGCTGATTACAGCACCAAAGTTATAAATATCCACTCCTAATCATACCACACTTAACGTAACCGAACGTAACCTAACACAACCTCACGTGTTGCGACCACTATTGCTGGCCTCTGCAGAGTCAATCGGATCACGTTAGTGGAGACCGGGACGCAGAAATGCATGTAGTCGCAGTGTAAATCAGAAAAGCAGAAGCTGCCCAAACCTAAGCCAAACCTACAGAGCATAACCGAACATGGCCTGAAACCTACTAACATGCCGTGGCCGCTATTGCTTCCATCCGCAGAGCCAAGCAGAGCATACCAGGGCTCAGCAGAGCGCAAGAATCCACCGAATAGCAGTCTGCAGCACAAAAGTTACGTCTATTACTACCGAACGTAGCCCGACGCAGCCTAACCGAAGCTGCCGTTATATATCTCAACGTGCTGGCACCACAATCGCTGGCCTTCCCAGAGCGACGCGTAAGATATTAGAGCAGTGTAGGGCGCAGAAATCCACCTAACAGCAGACTATGGCACTAAGGGCATAGCTATCCTCTCCTAACCTAGAGAATCGTGACACACCCGGGCGTATCCTAACTTACACTGACGTCCCGCGACCACGATTTCTGGCCTCCCCATGTTCAAGCATGACATACAAGAGCGCAGTAGAGCGCAGAAATCCGCCGAACGGCAGTGTACAGCACAAAAGTTGAAGCTATCCTGACCAAACTTAGCTTCACCCAACCTAGCAGAAGTTAAGCTGACTCAACATAACGTGCCGAGAAAACTATTGCTGGCATTCGCTGAGCCACTCTGAAAATATTAAAGCACGGAAGGGAAGCAGGAATCCACCTAATAGCAGGCTATAGCACTAAAGTCAAAGCCAACCTCTCCTAACCTTACCAACCGTAATATAGCCAAACGTAACCTATCTTAACCCAACGTGCCGCGACCACTGTTCCTGGCCTTCCCAGAGCCGAGCAGAACACGTTAGTGGTGAGAAGAACGCGGGAAACCGTAGAACCGCAGTGTATATTAGAAAGGAGGAAGCTACCCAAACATAAACCATACCAAAGAAACATAACCAAACCTAGCCTAACACAACCTAACGTGCCGAGAACGCTATTACTGCCTTTCCCAGAGCCAAGCAGTACATGCTAGAGCACAGTAGAGCGCTGGAGTCCACTGAACAACAGTGTACAGCACGGAAGTTAAAGCTAACCTAACCAAACTTTGCCTAACCCAACATAGACGGGCGTAACCTGGCTAAACGTAAAGTGCTGAGGCCACTATTGCTGCCCTCCCCAGCGCCAGGCAGGACATACTACGGCACAGCAGAGCGCAGAAATCCACCGAATAGCAGTTTGGTGCACAAAATTTAAGGCTATCCATACGAAACTAAACCTAGACTAACATAACAGAACGCAACCGGACTCGACATAACGTGCCGAGACCACTTTTTCTGGCCTTCTCAGAGCCCAGCTTTTAATGTTACAGCACTGTAGGGCGCAGAAAGCCTCCTAACATCAGACTATAGCACTAAAGTCAAAGCTATGCTTTCCTAACACATCCAAACGAAACAAAAACGAACGTAACATAACTAACCTAATATGCCGCGACCACTACTGATGGCCTCCCCAGAACCAAGACGAACACATTAGTTGAAAGTTGAGCACAGGAATCCATAGAATCGCTGTGTATATCGGAAATGTCTAAGCTACCCACGCCTAACCCAAACAAACGAAACAATAGCAAACATAGCCTAACACAACTTAACGTGCGGCAACCACTATTGCTGGACTCCCCTCGGCCAAGCAGAATATAGTAGAGCGCAGTAGAGCGTAGAAATCCACTGAAAGTCACATCTAACCATTCCTAACACAAGCCAACGTAACGGAGCCAAAGGTAGCCTTACCCAACATGTCGTCTCGAGATCACTATTGCTGGCCAGCCCAGAGTCGAGCAGAGCATCTTAGAGCAACGCAGGGCGTAGAAGTATGCCGAATAGCAGTGTATACACAGAAGTCAAAGCTATCCTGACCGTACCTATCCAAACGCCATACAAACAAACGCAAACTAACCAACCATGACGTGCCGAGGCCACTACTGCAAGCCTCCCCAGAGTCAAACAGAATATACTGTAGCACAGTAGAGAGCAGAAGGTCACCAAATAGCAGTGTATTGGATGAACGCCAAATATAT
This sequence comes from Eufriesea mexicana, assembly GCF_001483705.2. NCBI lineage: Eukaryota > Metazoa > Arthropoda > Insecta > Hymenoptera > Apidae > Eufriesea > Eufriesea mexicana. Next base: position 47,840 of record NW_016912924.1, on the reverse strand, counting down.
CCTAACCAAACCTATCCTAATCAAACCTAGAATATCCAACCTGACGATACGAGACCTATGATGCCGGCGTCCCCAGAGTCGAGCAGCTCATATTAGAACACTGTAGAGCGCAGAAATCCACCGAATAGCAGTGTATAACACAGAAATCAAAGATATCCGAACCGAACGTAGCCTAACCTATCATAACCAAACGAAAGATATCACAACCCATTGGCCACGACCGCAATTGCTGGGTTCCCCAGAGTCAAGCAGAGTATACTGGAGCAGCGAGGAGCGCAGAAATCCAGCGAATAGCTGTGTGAAGCACAAATACCAGAGCTATGGTATCCTAACTTGACCACACTTAACTTTACCGAACGAAGCTAACGCAACCTGACGTGCCTACACCATTATTGCTGACCACCCCAGAACAAAGCAGAACATATTGGTGCACAGCAGAGGGCAGGTATCCACAGAAGAGCAGTGTATAGAACGAAAGTTAAAGCAACCCCTTCCTAACCTAGCACATCGTAACATAGCCAAACCTAACATAACACAAAGTAACATAACGCGACTGCTATTGCTTTCATCCTCGGATTCCAGCAGAGTATAGTAGAGCAATGCAGAGCGCATAATTCCTCCGTGTCACAGTGTATAACACGAAAGACGAAGCTATTCAAACCTAACCCGGACCAACATAACCTAACCAAACGTATCATAACTCAACCTTACGTGCCGAGAGCATCATTACCTGCCTCCATCGAGTCGAGAATTGTATAGTAGGGCTATGCAGATCGTACACGTCCAAGGAATAGCAGTGAATAGCACATAAGCCATCCCTATCCTATCGTAACTTATCCAAACGTAATATAAACGAACCTAACGTGACTTAACCTAACGTGCCGAGACCACTACTTCTGTCCTCCTCAGAGCCACGCAGAATATACTAGAGCACAGAGAGAAAAGCAGTCTACAGCACACAGACAAAGCTATACTGACCATACTTATCCGAACCAAGTCAAGCCGTGCGTAACATATCTCAACCCAACCTGCCAAGAGCACTATTTCTTACTACTACAGAGACAAGCGGAGTGCCATAGCGCACAGAAATGTACAGGAGTCCATAGAATGGCAGTTCGTGGCACAAAAGTCGAAGCTATCCTTTCCTACCACAACGAAACCTAAGCAAACCGATCGTAATCTGGCACATCCTAACGTGCCGCAACCACCATTGCTGGCGTTCCGAGATCGGGGCAGAGCATAGTAGAGCAATGTAAAGCGCAGAGGTCCACCGAATAGCAGTGTATAGCACAAAAGTGTAAGCTACCCAAACCTAACCTAACCATAGGTAACATAACCGAACGCGACATAGCTCAGACTAACGTGCCGAGACAAACACTACTGGCCTCCCCACGGCCAATCAGAATGTACTAGAGCGCAGCAGAGCGCAGAGATCCACCGAATATCAGTGTATAGCACAGAAGTTAGAGCCATCCTTACCAAACTTAGCCTAACCTATCCTAAGCAAAGGTAACCTTGCCCAGCAGAACGTGCCGCGACCACCACTGCTGCCCTCCCCAGAGAAAAGCAGATGATAGTGCAGCAATGCAGAGGGCAGTTGTTCACCGAATAGCAGTGTATAGCACAAAAGTCACAACTACTCTAACCAAATATATCCGAAACCTAGCAAAGCCACGTTTAACCTGATTCAAACTTGCGTGCTGAAGCCGCCATTGCTGGCCTAGCCAGAGCCAAGCAGAACACACCAGAGCAGAGTAGAGTGCAGGAATCCACCGAAAAGCAGTCTACACCGCAAAAGTCAATGCAATCCGTACTTAACCCAAGCTAACATATCCTCACCAAACGTAGCCTAGGTCAACACAACGTGCCGAGACAGCTATTACTGGCCTCCCCAGAGTCGAGCAGAGTACAGCAGAGCAATGCAGAGCGTAGAAATGCTTCGGTTAGCGGTGTATAACACAAAAGTCAAAGCTACCCGCTCCTAGCATGACCAATCGTAACATTACCTAACGTAGCCTAACACAACCTATCGTGCCATGACCACTATTGCTGGCCTCCCCAGGGCTATCCCAAACTAACCCAATGTAACCTGACATAACCAAGTGTAATCTAACTAAACCTATCATGCCGCGACCTGTAGTACTGGCCTCCACAGAGACAAGCAGAGCATAATAGAGGAGTGCGGGCGCAGAAATCCCTAGAATCGCAGTGCACGCGGATAAGCCGAAGCCTTCCAAACCATGCCAAAGCAAGCACAACCTAACCAAACGTATACCACCTTGACCTAACGTGCCGAGACAACTATTGCGGCCATCCCCGTCCCCAACCAGGGCATATTAGAGGAGAACAGAGCGCTGACTACCATAGAATGTCATTGCGCATCACGAAAGTCAAAGGTACCTCAACCGAACCCAAACAATCCTAACCTTGAGAAACGTAACCTATCTCATCCTACGCCGCCGCGGCCACTATTTCTGGAATTCCCTGAGCAAAGAAGGGAAAATTTGGTCACAGTGGGGCGCAGAAGTCCACCGAACTGCAGTGCACAGCAGAAAGGTGAAAGCTATCCTGGCCTCACATAACCAAGCGTAACACAACCGAACGTAACAAGACCCAACACGATAGGTTGAGATAGGTCACGTTTGGTTAGGCTAGGTTATGCTAAGTTTGGTTAGGATATCTTTGACTTTTGTGCTATACACTGCTATACGGTATATTCTGCTTCGCTATGGGGCGGCCAGCAGTAGTGGTCTCTGCACGATAGTCTGAGTTATGTTGCGTTCGTTTGTGTTACGGTTGGTTAGGTTAGGATAGGTTAGCTTAGGCTTTTTCGCTGTACATTGATATTCGGTGGTCTTCTGCGTTCGACACTGCTCGACTATGCTCAGCTCGACAGTCGGGAGGCCAGAAATAGTGGTCGCCGCACGTCAGGTTGAGTTATATTACGTTTGGTTAGATTAGGATACGCTGTGTTTTGTTATGATAGATTTGACACTTGTGCTACGCACTCCTATTTTATGTACTTCCTCTTTTTCTGTGCGCTATCGCACTCCGCTTGTCTCTGTGAACGCCAGGAGTAGTGCTCTTGGGGCGTTATGTTGAGTTTTATTACCTTAGGTTAGGCTAGGTTTGGATAGGATTGGTTAGGAAATATTTGACTTTTGTGCTTTACCCTGCTATTCGGACGATTCCAGCGATTTACATTTCTCTGCCATACTCAACTTAGCTCTCGTGAGGCCAGCAATAGCGGTCGTTGAACGTCGGTATTGGCTACATTACGTCCGCTTATGTTACGTTGTGGTAGGTTAGGAGAGGATAGCTTCGGCTTTTGCGCTATACACTGCTATTCGTTGGATTTCTGCGCTCTACTGTGCTCTAATACGCTTTGCTTGTCGCTGGGGATTCCAGCAGTTTCGTTCTAGACACGATAGGTTGAGTTCGGCTTCGTTTGGCTTGGTTAGGCTTTCTAAGGTTAGATTAGGATATCCTTGACATTTGTGCCTTGTACGTCAGTGCGGCGGATTTCTGCTCCCTCCTGTGCTCTAGTATATAATGCTTTGCTCTGTGGAGGTAAGTAATAGTGTTCTAGGCACGTTAGGTTGAGCCAGGATACGTTTGCACGTTTTATGTTTGGTTAGGTTAGGAGGGCGTAGTATCGACTTTTCTGCTGTACGCAGCTAATCGGTGGATTTCTGTTCTCTACAGTGATATAATATTCCCTGCTTTACTCTGAGAATACCAGAAATAGTGGCCGCGGCGCTTTAAGATGTGTTAAGTTACGTTTGGTTAGGATAGGTTTGCTGGGATGGGTTGGGATGTCTTTCACTTTTGTAGGGTACACTGCCTTTCTATGGGCCTCTGCGTTCTACTCGTCTCTCATATGACCTGCATGGCGATGGGGACGACGGCAATAGTGGGATAGGCACGTTAGGTTATGGTTGATTACGTTTGGCTTGGTTATGTTTGGTCTGGTTTGGTAGGATATCTTTTACACTCCATCTCCACACTGCAATGCAGCTGATTTCTGAGGTTTGCTGTGCGCTAGTGTGTTCTGCTGGTCTGTGGCAGGCCAGCAAATGAGTTCGTGTCGCGATAGGTTGGGTTATGTTACGTTTGTTTAGGTTAGGTTAGGTTACGTTTGGTTAGGTTAGCTTCGACTTTAGTGCTGAACACTGCTTTTCGGTGGATTTCTGAGCTCTACTGTGTTCTAATGCGATCTGCTTGTCTCTGTGGACGCCAGGAGTAGTGCTCTCTGCAAGTTAGGTTGAGTTGTGTTACGTTTGGTCTGGTTAGGTTTAGTTACGTTTGGTAAGGATGGCTTTGGCTTTCGCGTTATATAATGATTTTCGGTGGATTTCTGGAATCTAGTATGCTTTAATATGTTCTACTTGGACCTGGGCAGGCCAGCAATAGTGGTTTTGGCACGCTAGATGTATTCAGGTTATGTATTTTGAGGCTACGTTTGTATGGGTATAGTTTGGATAGTTTTGACTTTCGCGCTACACTATGCAGTTCGGTGGATTTCTGCGCTCTACGTTGCTCTATTACACTCTGCTCGACACTCGGCATGCCAGCAGTCGTGGTCGTGGAACGATAGGTTGAGCTGCATTGCGTTTGGTTAGGTTGGTTACGTAGCGTTACCGTAGGATATCTTCGACTTTCTTGCTACACACTGCCATCCTATGGACTTCTGTGCTCTCCTGTGCGCTATGAGAATCTGCTTCTCTCTGTGGATGCAAGGAACAGTGTTCTCGGTATGTTAGGCTGAGTTATGTCACGTTTGGTTAGGTTAGGTTTGATTAGGCTTGGTTAGGATAGCTTTGACTTTTCTGCTATGCACTGCTTTTCGGTGGATTTGTGCGCACTACTGCGATGTAGTATTTTCTGCCTTCATCTGGGAATGCTTGAAATAGTGGCCGCGGCGCGTTAGGACTTTTCATGCTACGCTTGGTAAGGTAACGTTTTTTTGGTCTAGGTTAGGATATATTTGACTTTCGTGCTATACTCTGCCACTCTATACACCTCTGCGCTCTACCCTCTACTAATATGCACTGCTTGGCTGTGGGGAGGCCAGCAATTGATGGCTAGGCGCGATAAGTTGAGATTGGCTACGTTCGATTAGGTCAGATTAGGACAGATTATGTTAGGATATCCCCTACTTTTTGCTATACACTACTAATTGGGCGATACCAGCATACCGCATTGCTCCGCTATACTCTGGTTAGCTCTCGTGCGGCCAGCCGTGTCTTTCGTATCACGTCATTTTAGGTTACGTTACGTCTGCCTATGTAATGTTTGGTTAGGTTAGGGGACGGTAGCTTTGACTTTTTTGCTGTACACTGCTATTCGGTGAATTCCTGCGATCTACTGGGACCTAGTATACCCTGCTTTGCTCTGGTAATGCCGGAAATCGCCGCCGCGGCACGATAGGTTCAGTTCTGTTACATTTTGTTTGGTTCGGTTAGGTGACGTTTGGTTAGGATGGCTTCGACTTTTGTGTTATACACTGCTTTTCGGTGGATATCTGCGCTCTAGTGTGGTATAATAGCTCCTGCTTGGCTCCGCGTAGGCCACCAAATGTGGTCGTGGCACGCTGGGTTATGTTAGGTTGCGATTGGTCACGTTACGTTTGTTTAGGTTGGAATAGAATGGCCTAGACTTTTGTGCTATACACTGCTAACCTGTTGATGTCTGCGCGCTGCACAGCTCTACTAGCATCTGCTTGAACCAGAGGAGGCCAGCAATAGCGGTCGTTGCATGTTTGGTTGAGGTAGGTTACGTTTGGTTAGGTTAGGTTAGGATATGTTTGGACAGTATAGCCTTGACTTTTGTGCTCTACAACGTTATAAGTTGGATTTCTGCGCTCTACTGTGCTCTAGTATATTCTACTTGGCATTGGTATGGCCAGCAGTTTTAGCCTCGGACGTCAGTCTTAGTTTTGTTGCGTTCGGTTATGTTACGTTTCATTAGGTTAGGAGAGAACAGCTTTGACTTTCGTGCTATACACCGCTATACATTGAACTTCTGCGCTCCACAGTGCCCCAGTATTGTCTGCTTGTCTATGGGGGGCCAGCAATGGTGGTCTTCTCGGCAAGCAAGGTCTAGTTAGACTACGCATGGCTTTTCTAGGTTCGGATATGTTTGGTTAGTATAGCTTCGACTTTTGTGCTATTCACTGCTATTCGGTCGATATCTGTGGCCTGTATTGCTCTACTGGCATCTGCTTGTCTCTGTGGAAGCCAGTAATAGCGGTCGTGGCAGGGTTGGTTGAGTTATGTTACGCCTGATAAGGTAAGATTTGGTCAAGTTTCGTTAGTTGGCTTTGACCCTTGTGCTACACACTGCCCCTTGGTCGACACCTGCGCTCTGCATCGATGTACAAGCATCGACTTGACTGTGGGAAGGCCAGAAAGAGTGGTCGTTACTCGTTTGGTTTAGCTAGGTTACGTTTGGTTAGGTTAGGTTTGGCTATATTTGGATAGGATGGCTCTGATTTTTGTGTTGTGCACTGAAATCCTGTGGATTTCTGCGCCCTACATTGCTCTACTATATCCTGCTCGGCTCTTGTGAGGCCAGCAGTAGTGGTTGCCGCACGTTAGGTTGAGTTACCTTACGCTTGGTTTGGTAAGGTTTGGTTAGGTATGGATAGGATAGCTTTGACTTCTGTGCTATATACCGCCATTCGGACTATTTCAGTCTTGTACATTGCTCTGCTCTACTCTGCCAAGCTCTCTCGAGGCCAGCAATCCGTTCGTGACACGTCAGGTTGGGTTACGTTTCGTCCGCTCATGTTACGCTTCGTCAGGTTAGGATACGATATCTTTGTGCTGTTGGGTGGACTTCTAGGGTTTTCGTTGCTGTACTACATTCTACTCGACTCAGGCGTCGCCAGCGATGGCGGTCGTCGCACGATAGGTTGATTTAGATTGCGTTTGGTTGGATTAGGTTACGCAGGCTTTGACAGGGATAGCTCTGATTCCTGTGCTTCCCACTGCTATACGGTAGATATCCGCGATGTGCATTGCCCTACTAGCATCTGCTCGTCTGTGGGGAGGCCAGCAATAGCTGTCGTGGCACGATTGTCTGGGTTTTGATAAGTCCGTGTAGGTTAGGCTTGGTTGTACTCTAGAATATCCTGCTTGGCTACGAGGAGTCTGGCATTATTGGTATGGGCACGTTTGCCTGAGTTATGTTGCGTTTGGTTATGTTATGTTTGGTTAGGTTAGGATAGGGCTGCTTAGACCTATGTGTTATTCACTGCTATTCGGAGGAGCTCTGCACCCTACATTGCTCTCCTGTACTGTGCTCGTCCCTCGAGAGGCCAGAAATAGTGGCCTCGGCAACCTGGGTTGTGTCAGGTTACGCTTGGCTTGGCTAGGTTGGGCTATGTTTGTTTAGGGCAGCTTTGGCTTTTGCGCAATACATCGCTATTCCGTCGACATCTGCGCTCTGCACTGCTCTGCGAGCATCTGCTTGCCTCCGCGGAGGGCAGCGACAGTGGTCGCGTCACGTTAGGTCATGTTATGATACGTTTGGTGGGGATAGCTTTGACTTTTGTGCTGCACATTGCTATTCGGTAAATTTCTGAGCTCTGCTGCGCTCTAGTATATCCTGCTTGGCTCTGGTGATGCCAGGAACAGATGTCTAGGCACGATAGGTTGAGTTAGGTTAAGTTTGGTTAGCTTGTTTCAATCTTTTGCGCTATGCACTGCAATGCGGCCGACTTCAACGCTTTACTGAGCTGCAGCATATTGTGCTTGGCTCTGTGGAGGCCGGCAATAGAGGTCTCCGCACGTTAGGTGTCGTTATGTTGCGTTTGGTTTTGTTACGTTTGGTTAGGTTAGGACAGGATAGATCTGACTTTTGTACTATGCACTGCTCTTCGGCGGATTTCTGCGATGTACTGTGCTCTTGTACGTTCTGCTTGGCTCTGAGGATGGCAGCAGCAGTGCTCTCGGCACGTTAGGCTGAGTATGTTGCATTTGGCTATGTTACGTTTTGTCACGTTTGGCGAGGATTGCTTTGACCTTTGTGCTGTACAGCAATATTCTGCGGATCTGTACGCCCTACACTGCTCAACAACACTCCGTTCGACTCTCGGGAGGCCGGTAATAGTGGTGGCGGCACGTAAGGTTGAGTTATGCTACGCTTGTTCAGGTTATGTTAGCTTTTGTTAGGTTTGGATAGCATGGACTTTCATGGTATAAACTGCTGTTCGGAGGACTCCTGCGCTCTACACTGCCATAATATGTTCTGCTTGTCTCTGGGGAAGGCAGCAACAGTGGCCCCGGCACTTTGGGATGAGTCAGGTTACGTTTGGTTATGCAACGTTTGGTCAGGTTAGGATAGGATGGCTTTGACTTTTGTGCTATACACTGCTATTGGACCGATATTTGATCTCCGCATTGCTCTATTAGCCTCTGCCCGTCTCCGGGCGGGTTAGCAATGGAGGACGTGGCACACTTTCTTGTGTTATGTTACGTACGGTTTGGTTGGGGCAGGCTATGTTTTGTTCGTGTGGCTTTGACATCTGTGATATACAATACTGTTAGGTGGAATTCTGCGGTCCACTGCGCTCTAGTGTATTCCGCTTGCCCATGGACAGGCTAGCAATAGTGGCATCAGCTCGTTACCCTAAGGTATGTTATGTTTGGTTATATTACGTTTGGAAAATCTACGATAGGATGAAGTTGACTTTTGTGCAGTACACTGCTGCTCGGACGATTTATACGCTCTACATTGCTGTGCTATGCCCTGCTCGACTCTCGGGAGGGTAGTAATAGTTTTCGCGGCACGTTAGGTTGCCTTACGTCGCGTTTGTGTGTTTCGATTGGTATGGTTAGGAGCGGGTTGCTTTGACTTTTGTGTCGTACACTGATACTCGGTGGATTCGTGCGCTCTACTGTGCTCTAATGTGATCAGCTTGACTCTGGAAAGGCCAGAAAATGTGGTTTCGGCACGTTATGTTTAGTTAGGTTACGTTTGCGTATGTTATGTGTGGTTCGGTATGGCTGGGAGAGTTTTGACTTTTCTTTGTATAATCCGCTTTTCGATGGATTCCTGCGCTCTACTCCTTTCTCATATTCTCTGCTTTTCTCTGTGGAGGACAGCAATTTGGATCACCGCCCGATGGGTTGTGTTAGATCACGCTTGGTTTGGTTTGGTTAAGTTCGGTCTGGTGTGCATAGCTTCGACTTTGTGCTCAACACAGTTATTCTGCGCACTTCTACACTCCTCTGTGCTCTTTAGTACTCTGCTTGTCCCTGGGGACGCCAGCAATGGTGGTCGCGGCAAGTTAGGTTGCGTCACGTTACGTTTGGTTAAGTTTCGTTAGGTTAAGTTTGGTTTGGATTGCTTTGACTTTTCTGAAATACACGGTGTTTCCATGGGTTTCTGCGCTCTCCTCTCATTTAACATGGTCTGCTTGGCTCTGAGAGGGGCAGAAATAGAGGTACCGGCACTTTAGGAACGGTTAGGCTACGTTCGCTTGGGTTACATTTGGTTAGGTTGTGACAGGATATCTTCGACTTTTATGATATGCACTGCTATTCGGTGGATTTCTGCGCTCTACTGGGCTCTAATTTTCTCCGCCTGGCGCTGGGGAGGCCAGAAATAATGGCGCCGGCACGTTAGATTGAGTAAGGCTGCGTTTGGTTTGGTCACGTTAGGCTATGTTATGACAGGACAGCAACGACGCTTGGGTTGTACACTGTCATTCGGCGGATTTGTGCGCTCTACTATGATCTTATATTGCATGGTTCGTTCTGGGAATTGCAGAAATAGTGGCCGCGGCGCGCTAGGCTGTGTCAGTTTACGTTTGGTTAGGTTTGGTGCGTTAGCGATAGTTTAGGCTGTCCTTGACCTTCGTGCTATACACTGCCATCCTATGAACCTGTGTGCTCTACTGTGCGCTATCATATTCTGCTTGCCTGTGGGGAAGCCAGCAATAGTGGTCGTGGCGCGAAAGACTTTGTTGGGCTACGTTTGGTAGTATTACAGCTGGTTATGTTAGGATAGGGTGGATGCGGCTTTTGTGCCATACACCGCTATCCGGAGGATTTCTACGTTCTACATTGGTCTACTATACTCTGCTCGCCTCGTGGTCAGCCAGTAATGCTGGTCTCGGCACGTTAGGTTGAGTTAGGCTACGTTTGGTTATGATATATTAGCATGGGTTTGGCTCGGATAGATTTGACTTTCGTCGTGTAAAGTGCTTTTCGGCGGACTCCTGCGATCTACTGTGCTCTAGTATGTTCTGCTTGGCTCTGGGGGTCCAGCAGTATTGGTTTCTGGACGTCAGGATGAGATAGACAACGTTTGCATGTGTTACGTTTGGTCAGGTTGCATGATAGGGTAGCTTCGACTTTAATGCTATTCACCGCCATTCGGTGGATTTCTGCGCTCTACTGTTACCTTATATTGTATGGGTCGCTCTGGGAATAGCAAAAATAGTGGCAGCGGCATGTAAGGTTGAATTAGGTTTCGCTTGTTTATGTAATGATATGTTATGTTATGGAGGCAGCTTTGACCTTAGTGCTATAGTCTGCTGTTAAGTGGCATTCTGCGCTCTGCTGTGCTCTAGTACATTCTGCTTGCCTATGGGAAGGCCAGCAATAGTTCTCTTTGCACGTTATCTTGAGTCAGGTTACGTTCGGTTAAGTAGGGTCAGGCTAAGTTTGGTCACGATGGCTATAACTTTTGTGTTGTACACTGATACTCGGTGGATATCGCCGCTCTACAGTGCTATGGTATGTGCAGCTTGGCTAGTCTCGGCGGTCTTGGCACGTTGGTGTGAGATATGTTAAGTTTGGTTATGTTACGGTTGGTTAGGTTAGCAGAGGGTAGCTTTGACTTTAGTGCTATGGTCTGCAATTAGGTGGATTTCTGCCCCTTACAGCGCTTTAATATAATCAGCTTGACTCTCGGAAGGTCAGTAGTAGTGATCTCGGCACGTAATGCTGGGTCAGGCTAAGTTCGGTAAGCTTGGGCTAGGCAATGTTTGATCAGGATAGCTTTAACTTTTGTGCTGTACGCTGCTATTCGGTGGATTTCTGCGTCCTACTGTGCACTAGAATGTCCTGCTTGGATCTCGGGAGTGCATCATTAATGGTCTCGGCACGCTAGGTTGAGTTAAGCTATGTTCGTGTATGCTCCGCATGTTTGGGTTAGGTTTGGGAAGCCTTGACTTTCCTGATATACACGGCGATGATATACATTTCTGCTCCTGCATTGTTCTAATATTTCCAGCTTCCCTCTGGGATAGCCAGCAATAGTGGTCTGGGTTCGTTACGCTGAGTTTCGTTACTTTCGTGTAGTTTGGGTTAGGCTAAGCTTGGCCAGGGCGCTTTAACTTATGTGCCTTATACTGCTATACGGTGGACTTCTGATTTCTACTTTTCTCTGCTATGTCATGCTTCGTCCTGGGGTGGGGGACAGCAATAGAGGTTTCGGCACGTTAGATTGAGTTAGGCTATGTTTGGCTGTGATCCGTTTGTTTGGGTGGGCTTAGGTGGCTTCGACCTTCCTGATGTACACTGCGATTCTACGGATATATGAGAAGTACTGTACGCTGGTGTGTTTTGCTGGGCTCTGTGGAGGACGGCACTTCTGGTCGCTGCTCGTTAGCCTGAGTTAGGTTACGTTTGGATGCGGTTACGGTTTGCTTGGTTAGGAGAGTATACCTTTGACTTTAGTGCTATAGTCTCTTATTAGGAGGATTTCTGCGCCCTGCAGTGCTCAAATATTTTCAGCTGGTCTATGGGAAGGCCAGCAATAGTGGTCCTTGCACGTTAAGTCGTTTCGGGTTAAGTCCGGTTAGGATGGGTGAGGTTAAATTTGGCTAGGATAGCGTTAACTTTTATGCTTTATACTGCTATTCGGAGGATTTCTGATCTCTACTCTTCTCTGGTATGTCATGCTTCATTTCGGGGAGGGGGGGGGGGCAATACGTGTTACGGCACGTTAGGTTGAGTTAGTCTATGTTTGGCTGTGTTCTGTTGGTTTGGGTTGGGCTTATGTGGCTTCGACTCTTCAGATATGCACTGCGATTGGACGGTTTTCTGCAACTGACTGTCCACATGTGTGTGTGCTTGGCTCTGGGGAGGCCAGAATTTGTGGTCGCTGCTCGTTAGTCTGAGTTATGTTACGTACAGTTACGTTACGATTGGCTATGTTACGAGAGCACAGCTCTGTATTTAGTGCTATAGCATGCTATTAGATGGATTTCTGCGCCCTACAGTGCCCTAATATTTCCAGCTTGGCTCTGGGAAGGACCATAGTGGCCTCGGCACGTTACATTGATCCACGTTACGTCCGGTTATGTTGGGTGAGGCTAATTTTAGGTGGGGTAGCTTTAACTGTCCTGCTGTTCACAGATATGCGATGAACTTCTGCCCTCTACTGTTTACTCGTATATCCTGCTTGGCTCTGGGGGGGGGGGGGTGCGACAACAGCGGTTTCGGCTCGTTAGGTTGTGGTAGACCATGTTCGGCTGTGTTCTGTTGGTTTTGGTTAGGCTTAGGTTGCTTTGACTTTTCTGATGTACACTGCGGTTCTATGGATTTCTGCGTTCCACTCTCCGCTAGTGTGGTCTGCATAGCTCAGCGGAGGCCAGCAATAGCGGTCGAGCCACTTCAGGTTGTGTTCGGCTACGTTTGGCTATGATACGGTTGGCTAGGTTAGGAGAGGGCAGCTTTGACTTTAGTGCCATCGTCTGCAAATAGGTGGATTTCTGCTCCCTGCAGCGCTGAAATATTTTCTATGGGAATCCCTGCAATAGAGGTCTCGGCACGTTATGTCGAGTCAGTTTACGTTCGGTTAGGATGGGTTAGGCTAAGTTTGGTTAGGGTACCTTTATCTTTTGTGCTTCACACTGCTATCCGGTGGGCTTCTGCTATCAACTCTGCTCTAGTATGGCCCGTTTTGCCCTGGGGATGGCAGCAATAGCGTTCTCGCCAAGTTAGGTTGAGTAGTCTTCGTTTGGTTACGTTCTGATGGTTTGAGTAGCAATGCCTTTTCCGACATACAATGTGATTTTATGGATTTCTGTGTTCTACTGTCCACTAGTGTGTTCCGCACGGCTCTGGGGAGGCCAGCAATAGTGGCCGCGGCACGCTAGGTTGAGTTATGTTACGTTTGGGTGCGTTATGATAATTTGGTTCAGGCTAGGATAGATTTCACTTCCGTGTTATGCGCTACGATTCGATGGATTTCTACTCTCGGCTGTACTGCAGTATGTTCTGCTACGCATTGGGGAGGACAGAAATTGTGGTCACAACCAGATACGTTCAAATATGGTACGTTTGGTTAGGTTATGTTGGCTCCGGTTAGGTTTGTGTAGCTTCAACCTTTCTGCTATACCGTGCGATTCTATCGATCTCTGCGGTCTAATCTATCCTAATATGCTCTACTTGGCGATGGGGAAGCCAGCAATTTTGGACTCGGCATGTTAGGTTTTGTTAGTCTACGTTTGGTTAGGTTCCTTTAGGTCAGGACGGTTAAGGGTTTCTCTGACTTTTGCGCTATACACTGCTACTCGTTCGCCTTCTGCGCTCTTCTGTGCTCCAGTGCATTCTGCTTGCCTCAAGGGTGGCAAGCAACTCTGGTCTCGGTACGTCACGTTATGTTAGGTTACGTTCGATTATATTACGTTTGGTTAGGTTGGGACCGGATAGAGATGACTTTCGTGCTATACACGGCTTTTCGGTGGATTCATGCGCTCTACATTGCTCCACTATTCTCCGCTCGACTGTCGGGAGGACAGCAATAGTAGAGGAGGCGCGTTAGGTTGAGTTAGGTTATGTTTGGTTGTTTTAGGTTACGAAGTGTTAGGTTATGATAGCTTCGACTTTTGTGCTACACAATGCTATTGGGTGGGTTTCAGTGCTCTACAGCGCTCTAGTATATTCTGCTTGGCTCAAGGGAGGCTAGCTACACTTGTCTCAGCACGTTAGGTTGAGTTAAGTTACCTTCGGTTATGTTACGTATGGTTACGTTGGAAGAGGTTAACTTCGACTGTTATGCCATGCACTGCGATTCTATGGATTTTTACACTCTACTCTCCTCTAATATGTTCTGCACAGTGATGGGGAGGCTGGCAATGGGGGCCTCGGCACGTTAGGCTGAGTTATGTTAGGTTTGGCTTGGCTAGGTTGGGTTAGGTTTGGCCAGGATAACTGTGACATTTGTGTTATACGCTGCTATTCGTGCGATTTCTGCGCTCAACATTGCTCTACTAGACTCGGCCTGCCTGTGGGCAGCCCAGCAGTAGTGATCGTGACACGCTTGGCTGAGTTAGGTTACGTTTGGCTTTGTTATGGTAGGTTATGTTTGGTTATGATGGCTTTGACGTTTGTGCAATACATTGCTAATCGGCGTACTTATGCGCTCGACTGTGCACTAGTATATTCTGCTTGGCTTTGGGGAGGCCAGCAGTAGTGCTCTCGGCACGTTAGGTTGGGTTCGATTGCGTTAGGATAGATCAGGTTATGCCAGGTTGGGCTGGAATAGCGTTGACTTTCGTGCTACACATTGTTAATCTATGGACTTCGGCGCTCTATTGCGCGCCATCTCGCTCTACCTGTTTCCGGGGACGCCAGGGATAGCGGTTGCGGCACGTTACGTTGAGTTCGATTCCGTTCGGTGATATTAGGTTATGCTGCGTTTGGTTGTGATTGCTTTGACTTTTGTTCTACACACTGCTCATCTATGGGCTTCTGCGCTCTAATTTGTCCTCTCACACTCTGCTTGTCTCCGAGGACGCCAGGAATGGTGATCGCAACACGTTAGATGGAGCTTTGCAGCATACGCATAGGTAAGATGTGGTTAGGTTTGGATAGGATAACTCCGACTTTTGTGCTATACACTGCAACTCGGTGGACTTGTGCGCTCTACCGTGCTCTAATATGCTCCGCAAGGCTTGGAGAGGACAGTAACGGTGGTCTCGGCATGATACCTTGCGTTCTGTTACGTTTGGATTTGTTTCCATTTGTTAGGTTAGGAAAGTTTAGCTTTAACTTCTGTGCCATACACTGGTTTTTGGTGCATTCCAGCGCTCTACTGTGTTCTTGTGTGTTCTGTTTGGCTCTGAGGAAGCCAGGAACCGTGGCGGCGGCATGTTAGGTTGAGCTATGCTACGTTTGGTTAGTTTAGGTTTTCATGGGTTAGGTTTCTGTAGCATTGACTTTTCCGCTATAGACTGCGATTCTGTGGATTTCTCCGCCCTACTATAGACTGATATGCTATGCGTGGCTCTGGAGATGCCAGAAATGGTGGTCGCGGAACTATAGGTTGAGATAAATTACCCTTGGCTGTGATAGGTTACGTTGGGTTAGTTTTTGACAGCTTAGACTTTTGGGCTGGACACTGCTATTCTATGGACCTCTGCGCTCCATATTGCGCTATCAAACTCTGCTTGTCTTCGGGGACACCAGGAAGGGTGGTCGCAGCATTTCGCGTTGAGTTATGCTATGTATGCTTTGGTAAGGTCTACTTAGGTTCGGATAGGTTAGATTTGCCTTTCGTCCTATACACTGATGTTCCGTACACTTCTGCGCAGTACTGTGCTCTAATATGCCCTGCTTGGATCTGTGGAAGGCAGGAATAGTGGCTGTGGCACGTTTGGTCTATCTAGGTTATGTTTGGTTAGGTCAGGCTTGGATAAGGTTGGTACGGTTGGCGTTGACTTTTGTGTTGTTCCGTACACTTCTGCGCAGTACTGTGCTCTAATATGCCCTGCTTGGATCTGTGGAAGGCAGGAATAGTGGCCGTGGCACGTTTGGTCTATCTAGGTTATGTTTGGTTAGGTCAGGCTTGGATAAGATTGGTACGGTTGGCGTTGACTTTTGTGCTGTAGACTGCTATTCGGTGGATTTCCGGCAACTGGTGTGGTGTATTATGTTCTGCACGTCTCCGTGCAGGCCCGCAATAGTGGTCGTGGCACGTTTGGATGAGATACGTTACGTTTGGTTTGGTTAGATTAGGCTAAGTTTGGTTA
Source organism: Eufriesea mexicana (assembly GCF_001483705.2). Classification (NCBI taxonomy): domain Eukaryota; kingdom Metazoa; phylum Arthropoda; class Insecta; order Hymenoptera; family Apidae; genus Eufriesea; species Eufriesea mexicana. The sequence goes on along the minus strand of NW_016912924.1, from coordinate 31,846 downwards.
GGACGGCTACGACTTTTATGCCATACACTGCTATTCGGTGGATTTCTGCGCTCTATTATCCTCTAATATATTCTGCATGGCTGGGGGGGGGGGGCAATAATTGCGGTCTGGGCACGTTAGAGTGAGTTAGGCTTCGTTTGGTTGCGTTACGCTTGGTCAGGCTAGCATAGGATAGCTTGGACTTTTGTGCTATGCACTGCTCTTCGGTGGATTCCTGAGCTCTACATTGCCCTACTATACTCTGCTCGACTCTCGTGTGTCCAGACATAGTGGTCGTGGCACCACAGTTTGGGATACGTTACGTTCGTCTATGTTACGTTCGGTCAGGTTAGGAGGGATTAACTTCGGCTTATTTGCTGTACACTGCTCTTCGGTGGGTTTCTGCTCTCCCCTCTGCCCTAATGTGCTTTGCTTGGCTCTGGGGAGGCCAGCAATACTGGTCTCGTCACGATAGATTTCGTTATTCTACGTTTGGTTAGGTTAGGTTTGGTCAGGTTAGGATAAGCTATCTTTGACGCTTATGTTACTCACTGCCGTTTGGTCGCTTTCTGCGCTCTACTCTACTCGAGTATTCTCTGCTTGGCGCTGAGGAGTCCACCAATTACGGCCTCGGCGGGTTAGATTATGTTAGGCTGCATTCGGTTGGGCTACGTTTGGATAGGTCAGGACAGGATAGCTATGTCCTTTGCTCCGTACACAGCTACTCGGTGAATTTCTTCGCTCTACTGTGATCTTATATTCCCTGCTTAGCACTCGGATATCCAGAAATGGTGGCAGCGGAGCGTCAGGATATGTTACGTTACGTTTGGTTAGGTTATGCTTGTTTGTGTTAGGTTGGGATATCTCTGTCTCCCGTGCTAACACTACCATTCTGTGGGCCTCTGCGATACACTCTCCCCCAATATGCCCTGCTTCGCGATGGGAAGTTCAGTAATATTTGGATAGGCACGTTAGGTTGGAACTGGTCACGTTTGGTTATATTAGGTTAGGTCCGGTTATTTTAGGATAGCCTCAACTTATCTGCTTTACACATCAATGAACCGAATATCTGCGCTATAATGCGCTCTAGTATATTCTGCTTCGCTCTGCGGAGCTCAGTAGCAGTGGTATATGCACGATAGGTTGGGTTAGGTTACGGTCGGTTATGTTATGTTTGGTTAGGTTAGGCTGGGTTAGCTTTGACGTTTGTGCTTTACACTTCTATGCGGTGGATTTCTTCGCTCTACTGTTATCTAATATTCTCTCCTGTGCTCATGGGAGGCCGTAAATGGTGTTCGCGGCGCGATATGTCTCGTTTGCTTACTGTTGGTTACGTAACGTTTGTCTACGACAGGATAGGATATCTTTGACGATTGCGCTATACACTTCTATTAGGCGGATTACACTGCTGTTCGTTGCCCTCCTGTACCCTACTCGACTCCGGGGAGGCCAGCACCGGCGTTTGTGGCACGATTGGCTTAACCTTGTTACGTTTCGTTACGTTATGTTTGGTTGGGTTTGGTCACGATGGCATTGACTTTTGTCCTATAGTCTGCTATTAGGTGTATCTCTGCTAACCTATAGTGCTTTAAAATTTTCAGCTTGGCACTGGCAATGCCAGCAATAGAGGCCTCGTCACGTTACGTCGAGTCAGTTTACGTTCGGTTAAGTTGGGTTAGGTAAAGTTTGGGCAGGGCATATACAACTTTTGTCCTTTACACTGCTATTCGGTGGGCTTTTGATATCTACTCTGCTCTGGTATGTCCTGCTTGGATCTGTGGGGTGGGACAATAGAGATTTCGGCATGTTTGGATGAGTTAGGCTATGTTTGGCTGTGTTCTGTTTGTTTGGATGGGCTTTGGTGGCTTCGACTTTCCACATGTACACTACTATTCTACGGATTTCTGAGAAGTACTGTACACTGGTGTGTTCTGCTTGGCTCTGTGGAGGTCAGCGCTTCTGGTTGCTGCTCGTTAGGCTGAGTTAGGTTACGTTTGGTTATGTTACGTTTGGCTTGGTTATGAGAGTATATCTTTGACTTTATTGCCACAGTCTACTATTAGGTGGGTTCCTGCGCCCTACATTGTTCTGGTAATTGCAGCATCCCTCTGGGATGGCCAGCAATGGTGTTCTGGGCACGTTACGTCGGGTTTCGCTACTTTCGGATTGGTTGGGTTAGGCTTAGATTGGCCAGGATAGCTTTAACTTTTGTGCTTTATACTGCTATTCGGTGGACTTCTGATATCTACTCTTCTCTGGTATGTCATGCTTCGTTTCGGGGGGGGGGGCAATATGTGTTTCGGCACGTTATCGTGAATCAGGTTACGTTTGGTTTGGATTTGCTACACTAAGTTGGGTTAGGGTAGATCTAGCTTTCGCACTGTACACTTATATATGTTGGATTTCTGCGCTTCACTCTGCTCTTGTATATCCTGCTTGGCACTGGGAAGGGCAGCAACAGCGTCTTCGGCACGCTAGGTTGAGCAATGCTTTGTTTGGATATGTTCCGTTTGTCGGTGTTAGGTTCGGGTAGCTTTGACTTTTCTGATGGACACTTCGATTCCACGGATTTCTGCGCCCTACAATCCAATAATGTGTTCTGCTTGACTATGGGGAGGCCAGCAATAGTGGTCGCGGCACGTTGGGTCGAGATAGGTTACGTTTGGTCATGTCACGATTGGCCAGGTTAGGAAATGTTGTTCGACCTCAGCGCTATAGGCTGCTATTAGGAGGAATTCTGCGCCCGATAGAGCTCTAACGCTTTCTGCTTCGCACTGCGGGATGGGGGTGGGCAGAAATAGTGGTCTCTGCATGTTACGTTGAGTCACGTTACGTTCGATTAGGCTGGGTCAGGCTAAGTTTGGTCACGATAGCTCTAACTTTTGTGCTGTACACTTATATTCGGTGGATTTCTGCGCTGTACTGTGCTCTAGAATGTCCTGCCATGCTCTGCGGAGTGCAGCCATAGCGGTCACGGCACGATTGGTTGAGATAGGCTATGTTTTGTTACGTTCTATTTGTTTGGGTTTGAGTAGGGTAGCATTGACATTTCCGATGCACATTGCGATCCTATGGATTTCCGCGTTCTACTCTCCAATAACGTGTTCTGCTTGGCAATGGCGTGGCCAGCTATAGTGGTCGCGGCGAGTTAGGTAGAGTTAGGTTACGTTTGGTTATGTCACGATTGGCTAAGTAAGGCGAGGTAGGTTGACCTTTTCGCTATAGTCTGTTCTTAGAAGCATTTCTGCTCGCCACAGTGCTCTAACGCTTTCAGCTTAGAACTGTGAAGGCCCACAATAGTGGTCTCTATCCGTTACGTTGAGTCAGGTTACTTTCGATTAGGCTGAGATAGGCTACGTTTGGTAAGGATAGCTCTAACTTTAGTGCTGTACATAGTTATTCGATAGACTTCTGCGCTGTACTGTGCTTTAGTATGTCCTGCTTGGCTCTGGGGAGGCCAGCAATAGTTTACGCCGCATGTCAGCGTAAGTAAGGCTACGTTAGGTTATGTTACGATTATCTAGGTTAGGCGACGGCAGCTATGCCTTTAGTGCTATAGTTTGCTATTAGGTGGATTTCTGTCCCCACAGTGCTTTAATATTTTCAGCTCGGCTCTGGGAAGGCCAGCAACTGTCGTCCCGTCACGCTAAGTTTATCCAGGTTACGTTCGGCTAGGTTGGGTTAGGCAATGTTTGGTCAGGATAGCTTTAACTTTTGCGCTGCAAGCAGCTATTCGATGCATTTCTGCGCTCTTCTGCGCTCTAGTATTTCCTGCTTGGCTTTGGGGATGGCAGCAACAGCTATCTCGGCACGTTTGGTTGTGTCAGGCTATGTTTGGTCATATTACTATTGTTTAAGTTACGTTTGGGTAACTATGACTTTACCGATATACACAGCGATTCTATTGATTTCTGCGCCCTACTCTCCCCTAATGTGTTCTGTTTGGCTGTGTGGAAGTCAGCAATGGTTGTCGCTGCACTTTCGGCTGAGCTAGGTTACGATCTGTTATGTTACGGTCAGTTAGGTTAGGAGAGGTAGTTTTACCTTAGCGCTATCGTCTGCAATTACTTAGATTTCTGCGCCCTACAGTGCGCTAATGCTTTCAGCTTGGAACTGGGAAGACCAGCAATAGTGGTCTCTGCACGTTAGGTTGAGTCATGTTACGATCGGTTAGGTTGAGTTAGGTTAAGTTTGATCAGTTTAGGTTTATCTTTTGCGCTGTACGCCGCTGCAGGGTGCATTTCTGCGCTCCGCAGGGCTCTAGTATAACCTGCTTGGCTCCATGGAGGGCAGCAACAGTGATCTCTGCACGTTATGTTGAGTCATGTTACGATCGGATAGGTTAGTTCAGGATATGTTTGGTAACAGTAGCATCAGCTTTTGTGCTGTACAGTGATATTCGTTGGATTTCTGCGCTGTACTGTGCTCTAGTATGCCCTGCTTGGCTCTGGCGAGGACAGCAATAGCGGTCACGGCACGTTAGCTTGGGTTATGCTATGTTTGCCTATGTTGCGTTGGCTTTGGTTTGGTTTGGGTAGCTTTGATTTTTCTGATATGCACTGCGATCCTATGTATTTCTGCGTTCTACTCTCCACTAATGTGTCCTACTTCGCTCTGGGGAGGCTAGCAATAGTGGCAGCTGCAATATGGTTTTTGCAAGTTTACGTAAGGCTATCCTACGTTTGGTTAGGTTAGGAGAGGTATCTTTGGTCTCAGCGCTGGAGCCTACTATTATGCGGGTTTCTGCGACCTAAGTTACTTTAATGCTTTCGGCTTGGCTATGGGAATGCTAGAAATGGCGTTCTGTGCACGTTATTTCGAGCCATGTTACGTTCGGATAGGTTGGCTTAGGCAATGTTTGGTTACGGTAGCTCTAACTTTTGTGATGTGCTCAGCCTTTCGGTGGATTCCTTCGCTTTACTGTGCACAAGTGAGTCCTGCTTGGCTCTGCGGAGGGCATCAATAGACGTCTCGGCAGGTCAGGTTGAGTTATACTACGTTTGGCTATGTTCTGTTGGTTTGGGTCATGTCTGGGTAGCTATCACTTTAGTGATGTACACTGCGATTGTATATATTTTTGCGTCTTGCTCTCCACTAATGTGTTCTGCTTGTCTCTGCGGAGGCCAGCAACAGTGGTAGCGGCACGTTAGGTTGAGATACGTTACGTTCCGTTATGTTACGAATGGCTAGGTTAGGAGAGGTTTCTTTGACATTAGTACTATAGTCTGCTATGAAGTGGACTTCTGCGCCTTACAGGGCCCTAACGCTTTCAGCTTGACTCTGGCAAAGCCAGCAATTGTGGTATCGTCACGTTACGTTGAGTCATGTTACGTCCGGTTAGGTCGGGTTAGGCTATGTTTGGTTATGGTAGCTTTAAATTTTTTTCTTTACACTGCTTGTCGGTTGATTTCTTCGCTCTACTCTGCTGTAGCATACTATGCTTGGCTCTGCGGAGGCCAGCAGTGGTGTTCTCCTCACGTTCGGTTGAGTTATGTTACGTTTGGTTAAGTTATATTACTTCGGGATTGGTTTGGAAGCTTCGACTTTCGCGGTATACACTGACATTCGGACAATTTCTATGCTCTACAGTTCTCTACTATACTAAACTCGACTCGAGGGAGGCCAGCAATAGTGGTCGCCGCGCTTACGTTCAGATATGTTACGTCTCGTTATGTTAGGTGAGGTTATGTTAGAACCGGGTATCTTCGACTTTTGTGCTATACGCTGCCATTCTATGGACATCTACACCCAAGTCTCCTGTAATATGCTTTACTTGGCGATGGGGAAGCCAGCAATGGTGGTCTAGGCAGTTTGGGATCGACTAGCTTGCGTATCGTTATATCACGTTCTGTTAGTTTAGGATAGGTTAACCTTGACTTTTGAGCCGTACACTGATATTCGATGCATTTGTGCGCTATACTGTGCTCTATTATGCTCTGCTCCACTCTGGGGTGGTCAGCAATTGTGGTCGTGACACGATAGGTAGCGTCAGGCTAAGTTTGGTTAAGCCAGGTTGGCTTACGTTTGGTTACGATGTCTTTCACGTTTGTGATATACACTGCTATTCACTGAACTTCCGCCCTGTGCTGTGCTGTAGTATGTCCTGCTTTGCGCTGGGGAGACCGGAAATAGTGGACGCGGCACATTAGGATAGGTTAGGATGCGTGTGTTTATATTAAGTTTTGACATGTTAGGAGGGAATAGCTTTGACTTTTGTGCTGTACACTGCTACTCGGTGGATTTCTACTCTCTCCATTGCTCTACTATACTCAGCTCGACTCTGCGGAGGCCACTATTTGTGGCAGAGGCACGAAAGGTTGAGTCAGGTTACGTTCGGTCAGGTTAGGTTCGGATGGGGAAAGGGAGCGTAGCCGTGACTTTTGTGCCTCCAACTGCTATTCGGTGGATTTCTGCACTCTACTGTTCTTTTATATGTTCTGCTCGTCTCTGAAGATGCCAGCTATTGTGGTCTCGGCACGTTAAGTTGTGTTACTTAACGTTCGATTTGGTTACGTTAGTATGGGTTAGGTACGGATAGCTTTGACTTTCTTGGAATAGGATGCTCGCCGCTGGGTTTCTGCGCTCTGCTGTTCCCCACTGTACTCCGCTCGTGAGCTTTTGTGCTGTACACAGCCATGCGGCGGATTTCTGCACTCTACTGTTCTTTTATATGTTCTGCTCGTCTCTGAAGATGCCAGCTATTGTGGTCTCGGCACGTTAAGTTGTGTTACTTAACGTTCGATTTGGTTACGTTAGTATGGGTTAGGTACGGATAGCTTTGACTTTCTTGGAATAGGATGCTCGCCGCTGGGTTTCTGCGCTCTGCTCTGCTCCAGTGTATCTTGCTTCGCTCTGGGTAGGCCAGCAGTATTGCTCTCTGCACGAGAGCCTTGGTTATATTGCGCACGGTTATGTTAGGTTTGGTTAGGTTAGGTTGTGATAGCTTTAACTTTTGGGCTAATCACGGCTATTCGGCGGATTTCTACGCTCTACATTGCTCTGTTATACTCTCTTCGACTCTGGGGAGGCCAGTAATAATTGTCTCGGCATGTTAGCTTGCGCCGTGCTACGTTCGACTTGTCTGCGTTTCGTTCGGATAGCTTTGACTTTCGCGGTATAAGCTGTTGCTCGGTGGGTTTCTGTTATCTACTGTGCACTAGTATGCTGTGCCTCGCTCTGGGGAAGCCAACAATGGTGGTCACGCCACGTTGATATAGGTAACGTTTGGTTATGTTACGTTTGGTTAGGGTAGGATGCGTTAGGTTTTGTTATGGTGGCTTTGACTTTTGCGCTATACGCTGCTATTCGGTGGACTTCTGCGTCCTACTGTGCTCTAATGTTCCCTGCTTGGCTATGGAGAGACCAGCAATAGTGGTGGCGGCTGGTTATGTTGTGTTAGGCTTCGTTTCGTTAGGATTCATTTGTTTGGATTAGGTATGGCCAGCTTTGTCTCACCTGCTACAAACGCCGATTCTGTGGGTTTCTACTTTCTGCCCTGCTGTAGTAAATTCTGCTTGGATCTGGAGAGGCCGCGACACGTTAGGTTGAGCTATACTACGTTTATTTGGGTTAGTTCTGGTAGCCTCGACTTTCGCGGTACACAACGTTATTCAGTGGATTTCTGCGCTCCCACTAAGCTCTTCGCGACTCTGGGAAGGCCAGCAATATCTGTCGCGGCTCCTTAGGTTGTGTTAGGTTACGTTTGGGTAGGTTAGGTTTGCAAAGGGTAGATTCGACTCTTCTGCTGTACACCGCGATTCCATGGACTTCTGCGCTCTCCTCTCCTATAATATGCTCTGCTTGACTCTGTGGACGTCAGCAATTGTGATCGTGGCACGTTAACTTGTGTTAGATTCCGTTTGGTTAGGCTAGGCTGCGTAGGGTTAGGTAAAGAAATCTTTGACTTTTGCGCCATTCGGTGCTTTTTGTTGTGTTTCTGCGCTCTACATTGCTCTACTATAGTCTGCCCGGCAATGGGCACGGCGGTAATCGTGGCCGTGCTGAGTCAGCTTGAGATGTGCTACGTTTGGTTAGGCTACGTTAGCTATGGTTAGGTTTGTGTAGCTACAACTTTTCCGCTATACACTGAGAGTCTATGGCCTTCTGCTCTCGGCTGTCCTATAATAGGTACCGCTCGGCTCTAAGAGTCCAGTAGCAGTGGTTGCGTCAAGTTAGGCTGTGTTGTGCTACGTTTGCTGACTTTAGGATTTGTTAGGTTAGGAGAGTCTAGCTTTGACTCTTGCGCCATACACTGCTATTCGGAGGATTTCTGCACGCTACTGAGCTCTGATATGCTCTGCTTGGCACTGTGGTGGCCAGAAATGGTGATCTCGTCACGTTAGGTTTACTTAGTCCACGTTTGGTTGGGTTCAGATCGGACAGGTTAGGTTAGAACATATTTGTCTTTTGTGCTATACGCTGCTATCCGGTGGCTCTCTTCTCCCTACTGTGCCCTATCGTAATCTGCTCAGCTCTGGGGAGACCAGCAATATCGTACTCGGCACGTTAGGTTATGTTAAGTTGCGTTTGGTTACACTACGTTTGGATAGGGTAGGATAGGATAGCATCGACTTTGGTGCTACACACTGCCATTCGGTGAATTTCTGAGCTCTACATTGATCTACTATAATTTATGCGTCCCTGTGGAGGACAGTAACAGTGGTCTATGCATGTTAGGTTGAGTTAGGCTACGTTTGGTTAGGTTATGTTTGTTTGTGTTATGTTTGGATAGCTCTGCCTGTCGTGGTGTAAACTGCTGTTTAGTGTATTTCTGCGCTCCACTGTGCTCCAGTACTTCTGCTTGGCTCTGGGGAGGCCAGCAATGCCTGTCCTGGTGGCCAGAAACAATGGTCCCGGCACGTTAGGTTGAGATGGATAACGTTCGGTCATTTACGTTTGGTTAGGTTAGGATGGGGTAGCTTTGACTTTTATGCTTTACACCGCCATTTGAAGGTCTTCCGCGTTCTACGTTTCTCTAATATGCCCAGCTTGTCTCTGGGGAGGGCAACAGTATTATTCTCGGCACGTTATGTGTATCTATGTTACGCTCGGCTTGGCTAGGCGTTGAGAGGTTACATTAGGATATCTTTGACTCTTGTGCCGCACACTCAAATGCGTTGGATTACTGCCCTCTACTGTGCTTTAGTATGTTCTGCTAAGCTCCGGGGAGGCCAGAAATGGAGGACCCGGTACGCTTGGTTGGGTCAGACTACGGTTGGCTTGTCTATGTTAGGACACGTTTGGTAAGCATAGTTTCGTCTTTTGTGCTGTACACTGCTATACGGTGGATTTTTGCCCTCTAGTGTGCTCTAATATGCTCCACTTGGATCTGGGAGGCCAGCAATCGTGGTCTTGGCACGTTAGGTTGCGTTAGACTACGTTTTTTTAGGTTAGGACGCGGTAGTCTTGACTCTTGTGCTATATATTGCTATTCGATGGATTCCTGCTTTCTACTGTGCTCCAAAATGATCACCTTGTCTGTGGAGTGTCCAGAAAAATTGGTCTCACCATGTTGTGTAGGGTTACTCTACGTTTGGCTAGGACAGTTAAGGTCAGGTTAGGTCATGGCATGTTTGACTTTTGTGCTATACACAGCAATGCGGTGGATTTATGCGCTCTGCTGTGCTCTGGTATATTCTGCATGGCTCTGGGCATTCTAGCAATAGTGGCCCCGGCACGGTAGGTTGAGTTGTGCTACATTTGTTTATGTTACGCTTGGTCAGGTTGGGATAGGATGGATTTGACTTTTGTGCCACAAACTGCCATTCGGTGGACCTTTGCCCTCTACTGTGCCCTAATATGTCCTGCTCGGCTCCGGGTGGCGAGCAATAGCGGTCGTGACAAGTTAGGTTTAGTTACGTTATGTTTGTTTAGGCTATGCTTGGTCATGTTTGGGTAGGATAGCTTTGACCCTCGCGCTATATACTGGTATACGGTGAATTCCTCTGATCTACGGTTCTCAACCATATTCTGGTTGGCTCTGTGGAGGCCGGAAGCAGTGGTCGCGGGACGTTACTTTGGATTACGCTACGTTTGCTTAGGTTAGGTTAAATCAGGTTAGGTTAGGATACCTTCGACTTTTGTGCTGTATACTGCTATGCGCTGGATTTCTGCGCTCTACTGTGCTCTAGTATATTCTGCTTGTCTGTGTGGAGGACAGCTATGATAGTCTCGTCATGTTATCTTGAGCTACACTACGTTTGGTTGGTTTAGGTTAGGTGAGGTCAGGTTAGGGTATCTACGTCACATGTGGTTTTCACTGCAATGTGGAGGATTTCTGCGCTCTACTGTGCTCTAATGTGTTCTGCCCGTCTCTGGGGATGCCAGCAATAGCGGTCTAGGCACGTTACGTTGGGTTAAGTTACGTTTGATTGTGTTACGCTTGGTTAGGTAAGGATAGGATAGCTTCTACGCCCGTGGCATAAATTGCTGTTTGATTGCTTTCTGCGCTCTGCTGTGCTGTAGCAGGCCCTGCTTGACTATGGGAAGGGCAGCAATGGCGGTTTCGGCGCGTTAGGTTGATTTAGGCTAAGTTTGTGTGTGTTCTGTTTGTTCTGGTTAGGTCTGGGTAACTATGACTTTTCCCATATGCACTGCGATTCTATGGATTTCTGCATCCCACTTTCCACTAATGTGTTCTGCGTGGCTCTGGGTAGGTCAGCTATAGTAGTCGCGGCACGTTAGGTTGTGTTTGGGTACGATTTGTTGTGATACGGTTGGCTAAGTTACGAGTGGATGACTTTGACTTTAGTGCCACAGTCTGCGATTAGGTGGATTTCTGCTCCCTACAGTGGTTTAATGCTTTCAGCTTGCGTCAGGGATGGCTAGCAATAGTGGTCTCTTCGCGATATGTCGAGGCAGGTTACGTTCGCTTAGGTTGGGGTAGGCTATATTTGGTCAAGATAGCATCAACTATTGCGCTGTACACAGCAATTCGGTTCATTTCTTCGTTCCACTGCGCTCTAGTATGCCCTGCTTGTCACTTGGGAGGCCAGTAAGGGTTGCTGCGGCGCGACGGTGTAAGGTAGGATACGATTGGTTATGTTACGATTCTTTAGGTTAGGAGAGGGTAGCTTGGTCTTTAGTACAGTAGTCTGCTATTAGGTGGATTTCTGAGCCCTGCTGTGCTCTAATATGTTCAGCTTGGCTCCGGCAATGGCAGGAATAGTGGTCTCGGCACGTTACGGTGAGTCAGGTTACGCTCGGTCAGGTTGGGTCAGGCTATGTTTACCCAGGGCAGCTTTAACTTCTGTGCTGTACACAGATATTCGGTGGATTCCTGCGCTCTGCTGAACTCTAGTATGCCCTGCTTGGCTCTGGGGAGGCCAGCAATGGTGGTCCCGGCACGCAAGTTTGGGTTAGGTTACGCATGTCTTAGCTACGTTCGAATAGGTTTGGTCAGTATAGCTTCGTCTTTGCGCTATAGACTGCTTTTCTGTCGATATTTGCGCACTGCATTGCTCTACTAGCATCTGCCTGTCTCTTGGGGGACCAGCAGCAGCGGTCGTGGCAGGTTTGGCTGGGATGTGTTGCGCTTGTCTAGGTTAGGTTTGGCTAAGTTTGGTTAGGACGGCTTTTACCTTTGTGCTATACACTGCTATACGATGAATTTCTGCGAGCTGCTTTGCTCTAGTTTACTCTGCTCGGCTATGGGGATGCCAGCAGTATTGATCTCGGCACATTTGTCTGAGTTGAGATATGTTACCCTGGGCTTCGTCAGAAAGGTTAGGTTAGGATGGGAAAGCTTTGACTCTCATGCTATGGACTGCTATGCGGTCGACATCTGTGCACTTCATTGCTCTACTGGCATCTCCTGGTCTCTGGCGAGGCCAGCAATAGTGGCCGTGGCGCGTTTGTCTGACATATGTCAAGTTTGGTTGGGCTAGCTTAGAGTAAATTTGTTTGGGATGGCCTTAACCTTCGTTCTACACACTGCTCTTCGGTCGATAACTGCGCTATGCGTTGCTGCGCTTGCATTCGATTGTCTCTGCGAAGGCTAGCGATATTGGTCTAGACACGTTATGTTGTGTTATGTTACGTTTTGTTATGTTACGTTGGTTTGGGTTAGGTTTGGGCAGCTCTGACTTTTCTGGTATACACTGCAATTATACGGCTTTCTGCGTTCTACTCTCCACTAGAGTGTTCCGCTTGACTCGTTGGTGGCCAGAAGTAGTGGTCGCGGCACATTAGGATGAGTTATGTTACGTTTGATCATGTTACGGTTGGTAAGGTTTGGATAGGATTGCTTTGAATTTAGTGCTATATTCTGCTATTAGGTGGGTATCTGCTCCCTACCATGCTTCAATATTTTCGGCGTGCATCTGGGAAGGCCACCAATAGTGGCCTCTGCACCTAACGTTCGGTCATGTTAAGTTCGGTTAGGCTGGGTCAGGCCAAGTTTGGTCAGGGTAGCCACAACTTTTGCGCTTTACGCTACTATTCGGTGGGTTTCTGCCCTCTAGTGTGCTCTAGTATGACCTGCTTGGCTCTGGGGGCGGCAACATGAGCGGTACCGGCGCGTTAGATTAATCTACGTTATGTTTGGTTATTTTCCGATGGTTTGGGTTAGGTTTGGGAAGCATTGACTTTTCTGATATACACTGCGATCATATGGGTTTCTGCGTTTTGCTCTCTACAAATGTGTTCTGCTTGCCTCTGGGAGGGCCAGCAAAAGTTGCCTCAGCTCTTTATATTGTGTCAGGTTACGTTCGGTTATGTAGGGCCAGGCTATGTTTTGTACGGATAACTTTAACTTCTGTGATGTACAATGCCATTCGGTGGATGTCTGCACTCTGCTGTGCTCTAGTATGCCCTGTTTGTCTGTAGGGTGAAGGGGGGGGGGAGGCGCAACAATAGTGGTCTGGGGACGTAGGTTAAAGTCAGGCTATATTTGGCTTTGTTCTGCTGTTTTGGGTTTTGCTTGGGTAGCTTCTACTTTTCTGATATTCATTGCGATTATATGGATATCTGCGGCCTACTCCCCACTAGTGTGTCTGCTTGAATCTGTGGGGGCTAGAAATTGTGGTCGCGGCACGTTCTGTTGGGTTAGGTTATATTCGGTTATGTTTGGTTTTGTTACGGATGGTTATGTCAGGTTAGAATAGCTTAGACTTTAGTGCCATAGTCTGCTTTTAGGCGGGTTTCTGCTCCAAGCAGTGCTTTAGCGTTTCCAGCTTGGCACTGAGAAGGCCAGCAATAGTGGTCGCAGCACATTATGTTGAGTTACGTTACGTTTGGTTAGGTTGGTTTCGGATTAGTTTGGTCAGGATAGATTTAACTTGTGTCCTGTACCCCGCTATTTGGTGGATTTCTGCGATCTGCTGTGCTCCAGCATGCCCTACTCGGCTCTGGGGTGGCAACAATAACGGTCTCGGCACGTTAGGTAAGGTCAGGCTATATTTGGCTTTGTTCTGTTGGTTTGGGTTAGGCTTGGGTGTTTTCGACTTTTCTTATGAACGCAGCGATCATAAGGATTTTTGAGCTCTACTCTCCACTAACCTGCTCCGCTTGACTCTGGGGAGGCCAGCAATTGTGATCGCGGAACGTTAGGTTGGGTTGGGTAACGTTTGGTTATGTTACGTTTGGCTAGGTTAAGAGAGGATGGCTGTAACTTTCGTGCTATAGTCTGCTATTAGGTAGATTTCTGCACCATACAGTGCTCTAATTCTTTAAGCTTGGATCCAGGAACGCCATAAATAGTGGTCTCGGCGCGTTACGTTTAGTCACGCTACGTTCGGTTAAGTTGGGTTACGCTGGGTTCGGCTTGGATAGCTTTAACTTTTGTGTTGTACACTGGTATTCGGTGGATATATGGGCTCCACTGTGCGCAAGTATGTGCTGCTTGGCTCCGGGAAGGGCAGCAGGTGCGGTCTCGGTGTGGAAGCTTGAGTTAAGCTATGTTTGGCTGTCTTCCGTTGGTTTGTGTTAGGTTTGTGTTGCTTTGACTTTCCTGATATACGCCCCAATCCTATATACATCTGCGTTCTAATTTCCACTAGCGCGCACAGCTTGGCTCTGGGGAGGCCAGCAATAGCGTTCTCGGCACGTCTGGTTGAGTTCGGTTTCGTTTGGTTACATTACGTTTGGTCAGTGTAGGGGAGGATGGATTTGACTTTAGTGCCATAGTCCTCTGTAAGGTGGTTTCCTGCGCCCTACTGAGCTCCAAAATTTTCAACTTGGCTCTGCGATGTCCAACAATTGTGGTCTCGGCTCGTCATGTTGAGTCAGCTTACGTTCGGTTAGGTTGGCTTAAGCTAAGTTCGGCTAGGATGCCTTTAACTTTTGTGTTGTACACTGCTATTCGTTGGATTTATGCGCTCTACTGTGCGAAAGTATGTGCTGCTTTGCTCTGGGGAGGACAGCAATGACGTTCTCGCTGCGTTAGGTTGAGTTATGCCATGTCTAGCTATGTTCCGTTGGTTTGGGTTAGTTTTGGGCAGGTTTGGCTTTTCCGGTATGCACTGCGACTCTATGGATTTCTGCGCCCTACTCTCCGTAAATGAATTCTGCTTGTCTCCCGGGATGCCAGCAATAGTGGTCGCGGCACGTTAGGTAGAGATAGCTTACGTTTGATCATGTTACGATGGTTAGTTTGGAAGAGGATAGCTCTGGCTTTAGTGCTATATTCTGCTATTATGTGCATTCCTGCGCCCTGCAGTGCACTAATATTTTCAGCTTGGCTATAGGAAGGCCAGCAGCATTGGTCACTGCAAGTTATGTTGAGTCGGGTTACGTTCGGTTAGGTTGGGTTAGGCTAAGATTGGTAAGGATAGCTTAACTTTTGTTTTGTGTACTGATGTTCGGTGGATTTCTGCGATTTACTGGGCTCTAGCGTTCCCTGCATGGCACTGGTGAAGGGAGTAATACCTGCCCCAGCACCATAGATAGAGTTAGTCTATGCTTGGTAATGTTCTGTTGGCTATGGTTAGATTTTCGTAGCTTCCACTTTTCTGATATACACAGCGATTCTATGGATTCCTGCGTTCTACTCTGCACTAATGTGTTCTGCTGTGCTCTGGGAATGCCAGTAATAGTGGTTGCAGCGCATCAGGTTGAGTTAGGTTACGTTTGGTTACGTTACGATTGGTTAGGTTTGGAGGGGACAGCTTTGACCTTGGTGACATAGTCTGCCTTTAAGTCGATTCCTGCGCCCTACAGTGCTCTAATAGGTATGTAGTGGATAGCTATGTCTTTGGTGCCATACACTGCAGTTCGATGAACTCCTGCGCTCCTCAGTGATCTGGTGTGTTCAGCTTGGATCCGGGAATGGCCGCAATATTGACCTCAGCAGCCTTCGCTGCGTTAGGCTACGTCTGGATGGTTTTGGTTAGGTCAGGTAAGGCTAGGCTGTCTTTTCTCTCGTGCTTTACACAGCAACGCCGCGGAATTCTGTAATCCACAACGCGCTAGTATATTCTGGTTGGCACTGCGGACGTCAGCTGTAGTGTTCGCGGCACGTTGTGTTGCCTCATGTTACGTTCGGTTTGGTTAGGTTAGGTTAGGCCTGGTAAGGTTCTCCTTGACGTCTGTGCTACACACTGCTCTTCGGAGGATTTCTACGCTCTACATTACTATACCGTACCCTGATCGACGCACGGGTCGCCAGTAATATTGGTCTCGTCACGTTAGGTTGATTTGGGCTACATTTGGTTGGGCTACGTTTGCTTCTGTTAGGCTAGGATAGCGTAGACTTCCGAGCTATGCACTGTTATTAGGTGGATTCGTGCCCTCTACTCTGCTCTATTCCAATCTGCTTGGCCCCGTGGCGGATAGCAGTAGTGGTCGTGGCGCGTTAGGCTGAGGTACGTTACGCTTGATTAGGTTAGGTCACTTAGTGTTTGCCTAGGATAGCTTCGGCTTTTGTGCTACGCACTGCTGTTCATTGGACACCTGCGCTCTTCTGTGCCCTACCATACTCTGCTTGTCTCTGTGGACGCCAGCAGTAGTGGTCACGGCAAGTTGGTTTCATTTATGTTACGTTTGGTTGCGTTGCGCTTCTTGCGGTAAGGACCAGATATCTTCGACTTTTGTGCTATATGCTGCTATGTGGTGGCTTTCTGCTCCCTTGAGCGCTCAAGTACAATCTGCTTAGATCTGGCTAGGCCAGCCGCAGTGGTATCGGCACGTTAGGTTGTTTCATGTTACGTTTGGTTCGGTCACGTTCGGCTATGTCATGACTTGTAGTTCTGACTTTTGTATTATACACTGCTATTCGGTGCATTTCTGCGCCCGACATTGCTGAAATGGCATCTGCTTGGCCCTTGGGAGGCCAGCAGTTGTGGTCGTGGGATGTTAGGTTGAGTTACGTTACTTTTGGCTATGTTACGTTACGTTAAGTTAGGAGAGGACAGCTATGACTTTTGTGCTATACACTGCAGTGCGGCGGATTTCTGCGATCTACTCTGCTCTAGTACATTCTGCTTGGCTCCGGTGACGCCAGCAACGGTGGTCACCGCATGTTATGTTGTGTTATGTTACGTTCGCTTTGGTTATGTCTGTTTAGGTTTGGTAAGGATAGCATTGACTTTCCTGCTATACATAGATATACGGTGTATTTCTGCGCTCCACACTGCACAAACAGCCTCCGCTTGGCTCTTGGGAGGCCAGCAATAGTGGTCATGGCACGTTAAATTGGGTTTAGTTACCGTTAGTTATGTCGCGATTTGCTTGGTTAGGGCATGTTAGCTGTGACTTGTGTGCCATACACTTATGTTCGGTGGATTTCTTCTATACACTGTGCTCTAGAGTGCTCTGCTTGTCTCTGGGATGGCCAGCAATAGTGTTCTCGGCCCGATAGCTTGAGATGTATTACGTTCGGCTAGGTTAAGTTCGTTTGTGTTAGGTAAGGATAGTTTTGACTTTTCTGCAATACACTGCCATTCTTTGCGCTTTTGCGCTCTACTCTCCTCTCGTACGACCTGATTGGCCATTGGGAGGCCAGCAGTGGTGGCCTGGGCACGTTAGGTTGTATTAGGTTATGTTTGGATATGTTACGTTTGGTCAGGTTAGGACAGGATAGCTTTGACTTTCGTGGTAT
This sequence comes from Eufriesea mexicana, assembly GCF_001483705.2. Classification (NCBI taxonomy): domain Eukaryota; kingdom Metazoa; phylum Arthropoda; class Insecta; order Hymenoptera; family Apidae; genus Eufriesea; species Eufriesea mexicana. The sequence goes on along the minus strand of NW_016912924.1, from coordinate 14,832 downwards.
ACACTGCTATTCAATGAGTTTCTGCGCTACAGTGTGCTCTAGTAGGCTCTCCTTGCCTCTGGGGGGCTTGTAACGGTGGTCTCGGCACGTGAGCTTGGGGAGGCTGCGTTCCCTTTGGTTAGGTTGACTTCGTTTAGGTGAGGTCAACTTCGACTCATCTGCAATACACTCCGCTCCTCTGGATTCTGCACACTACTCTACCCTATTATGCCCTGCCTGGTATTGTGGTTGCCAGCAATACTGCTCGCGACTCGTTAGTTTGAGATAGATTAGCTTTGTTTAGCTTATGTTAGCTTGGGTTAGGCCAGGATAGCTTTGACCCTTGTGGTGAGCTCAGTTATTCTATGGGCCATTGCCCTCTACTGTGCTTCATCGTATTCTGCTTGTCCCCGATGACGCCAGGAATAGCGGTCGCGGCACGTTATGTTTGGCCAAGGTGCCTTTGACTTGTGTGATATAGGCTGCAATACGGCGGATTTCTGCGCTCTACTGTGCTCTAGGATGTACTGCTTGGCCCTGCGGGGCCAGCAATTTTGGCCTTGGAACGATATGCTTGTTCATGTGGTGTACGGTTTTGCTACGTTTGGTTGGGTTAGGTCAGGATAGCCTTGACTTTTGTGCAATTCGCTGCTATTCGGCGGATTCCTGCGATCTGCTGTGCTGTAATGTCTTCAGCCTGCCTCTGGGAGAGCCAGCAATGGCGGTCCGGGCAAGTTACGTTGAGCTATGCTACGTTTGGTCGGGTTAGGTTAGGTAAAGTTAGGTTGGGATAGCTTTGACTTCTGTGCTGTACACCGCAGTGCGGTGGACTTCTGCGGTCTACTATGGTTCTGTATATTCTGCCTGCCTCTGGTGGGTCCAGTAATAGTGGCCTCGGTACGTTAGGTTGGGATAAGCTACGTTTGGATATGTCAGGTGTGCCTTGGTTTGCTTAGTGGTAGCTTCAGCTTTACTGCAATGCACTGCCTTCTTTGGACTTCTGCGCTCTACTGTGCTCCGCCATATTCAGATTGTCCTTGGGAACGCCTGCAATAGTGGTTGCGCCACGTTTGCTTGGGTTATGTTAGGTTATGTTTGCCAGGATACCTGTTACTTTTGTGACATGGCCTGCAATGCGGTGTATTTCTGCGCGCTACTGTGCTGTAGTATATTCTGCTTGGCTCTGGCGTGGCCAGTAATACTGGTCTCCACGCGTTAGGTCTTGTTAGCCTACACTTGCTTATGAAACGTTTTGGTATGCTAGGACGGAACAGCATAGACTTCTGTGCTATACACTGATGACCTCCGAATTCTGCTCTCCGAAGTGCCCCAATATGTCCAGCTTGGCTCTGGGGTGGACAGTAATAGTAGTCTCTGCACGTTAGGTATAGTTGGGATACGTTTGTCTGTTTCGATTGGCTAGGTTAGGACATGCTACTTCGACTTAGGCGCTTTTTACGGCTATTTGGTGGATTTCTGCACTCTATCGTCCTCTAATATGCTCCGATTGGCTCTGGAGAGGCCGGCAATATTAATCTCGACACGTTATATTGAGCTACGCAACGTTTGGGCAGGTTAGGATAGGTTAGTTTAGATTAGGGTGTCATCGACTTTTGTTCTGTACACTGCTGTTCGGAGGACTTCTGAGCTCTGCCGTCCTCTTGTATATTATGCCTGGCTCTGGGTAGGCCAGCAATAGCGGTCTCGGCACGTTAGGTTTTGTAAGGCTACGTTTGGTTGTGTTACGTCTTGAGAGGTTAGGTGTGGGTAGTTTTTACTTGTGCGCTATACACTGCTATCCGCGGACATCTGCGCGCTGCTGTGTTCGGATATTTTCTGCTTGGCTCTGGGGAGGCCAGTTATAGTGCTCCCGTCATGGTAGGTTGCGTTAAGCTAAGTCTGGATAGGTTACGTGTGTTTGGGCTAGGTATGGATAGCACTGACTTTGTGGTATAAACCGTTATAAGGTGGACATCTGCGCTCTGCTGCACTCTACTGCACCCTGGCTGGCCCTGTGGAGGCCAGCAGCAGTGGTCTCGATACGTTACGTTGGGTTAGGCTACGTTAGGGTAGGTTAAGTGTGGCTACGCTTCGTTAGGGTACCTTTCACTTTTGTGCTATACACTGCTTTTCGGTAGATATCTGTGCTAAAGGTTGCTTTAGTATGCTCTGCTTTTCTCTGGGGAAGCCAACCATAGCAGCCTCGGCAGGTTATTCTGAGCCATGGTACGATTGGTTACGTTAGGATAGAGCAGGTTATGTTAGTATAACCCTCGATTTTGTGCTATACACTGCAATGCGGTCGGATCCTGCGCTCCACTTTGCTCTACTACATCCTGCTCGGCTCTTGGGACGCAAGCAATAGCGGTCTCGGCACGTTTGATCTTTTTCGGCCATGTTCGGTTATGTTGCGTTTGGTTTGATCAGGATAGGTTAGCTTTGGCTATTGCGCTCTGCACTGCGATTCCATGTACTTCGGCACCCCACTCTCCTCCAATAAGTTCAGCTTGGCTCTGGAGTTAGCAGCAACTGTGGTCTCGGCACGTTAGTTTGAGCTATGCTACGTTCGGTTGTGTTACGTTTGTTGTGGTTAGGATATGATAGTTCAGACTTTTGTGTGGTACACTGCTACTCCTTGGACACCTGCGCTCCAGTGTGCTCTAGTATGCTCTGCATGGAACCATGGTGTCCAGTAATCGCGGTGTCGGCTGGTAGGTTGGGTTGTCACGTATCTTTGGGTTAGTTTAGGAATGTTTGGTAAGGGTAACCTTGACTCTCGTACTATACACTATTGTTTGGTGGATTCCATAGATCGACTGTGCTCTACTCTGTTCTGATTGGCTATGGGACGCCTGCAGCAGTGGTCGCGGCAGGTTGCGTTGTGCATCGCTACGTTTGGGCTTGTTACTTCTGGTGAGGTTAGGGTAGGATGGCCTAGAATTTTGTACTATACAACGTCATCCGCGGATTCCTGCGCTCTACTGCGCTCACGCATATTCTCCTTGGCTCTGGGGAGCCAGCAACAGTGGTCTCGGCTCGTTAGAGTGAGTTATGTTACGTTAGGTTATGTTGGGCTAGTTTTTGCTAGGTAAGGAGAGCTTTGACTCTCCTGCCAGTACGCTGCCTTTCGATGGACCTCTGCCCTCTGCTTTGCTCTAATATGTTATACCTGGCGATGGGGATGCCAGTAATTGTGGTCTGGGCACTATAGGTTCGATAAGCTTACGTTTGGTTATGTTACGTTTTGCCAGATTAAGATTGGATATCTTCGGCTTTTGCGCTATACACCGCTATTCGTTGGATGCCTGCGCTCTAAATTGCTCTACTATTATCTGCTCGGATCTCGGTGCGCCAGCAATAGTGGTCGCCCCACGTTAGGTTTAGTTATATTACGTTCGGTTAGGTTAGGATATACAGTGTTAAGTTCGGATAGCATTGACTTTTGTGCCACGCACTGCTATTCTAAGGTCTGCGCCCTTCTGTGCGCTTTGGCAATCCGCTTGTCGGTGTGGACGCCAGAAATACAGCTCACGGCACGTTAGGTTGAGATATGTTACCTTTGGTTAGGCCAGGTATAGTTGGGCTTGGTTTGGATAGATTTGTCTTTTACGCTAAACACTGCTATTCGGACGACATCTGCTGTCTAGGTTTCTCCGCTATACTCTAATTAGCTCTCGTGTGGATAGCGATAGCGGTCGTGGAATGTCAGTATGTGTCACGTTATATCTGCTTATGTTACGTCTTGATAGGTTAGGACAGGGTAGCTTTGACTTTTGCGTTAAACACTGCTTTTGGTGGATTTCTGTGCTCTACTGTGCTCTAATATGCTCTGCTTGGCGCTGTGCATGCCACCAGTGTGTTGTCAGCACGTTAGCTTGAGTTAGGCTTCGTTTGGCTAGGTTAGATTCTGTCAGGTTAGGTTATCGTATTTTTCACTTTTTTGCCTTGCAATCAGTGCGGCGGACTTATGCGCACTCCTGTGCTCTAGTGTATTCTGCTTTGCTCTGGGGAGGCCAGCAATATTGGTCAAGGCACGATAGGATGTGTTAGTGTATGTTCGGTTCTGTTATGTTTGGTTAGGATAGGAGGGGATAGTTTTGACTTTTGCGCTGTACACTGCTGTTCGGTGGATTCCTGCATCCTATTGTGCTCTAGTATATTCTGCGCGGCACTGGGGAGGCCAGCAATCGTGGTCGCCGCTCGTTAGGTTGCGTTAGGTTACGTTTGGTTATACTGCGGTTGGCTATGTTAGGAGATGACAGCTTAGACTATTTTGGTTTACGCTGCCATTCTGTGGATTACAACGCTCTAGAGTGCTCAAGCCTGTTCAGCTCGGCACTTTATGTTGAGTTAGGTTACGTTCGGTTAGGTTACGTTAGGCCAAGTTTAGTTAAGGCAGCTTTCACTTCTTTGCGATGAACTGCAATTCGGTGAAATTCTGCGCTCTACATTGCTGTACTATACTCTGCCCGACTCTCGGGTGTCCAGATATGTTGGTGTCCGCACGATATGTTCAGATAGGATACGTTCTGTTAGGTTAAGTTACGTTGCGTTAGATTAGGATAGCTTTGACTTTTGTCCTACACACTGCCATTGTATGGACCTCCACTCTCTAATGTGCGCTATCACAATCTGCTTGTGTCTGGGGACGCCAGGAATGGTGGTCGCTGCATGTTATGTTGAGTCGTGTTCAGATAGTTTAGGCTAGGTTTGGTCAGGTTAGGTAGGGATAGCCATGACTCCTGTGCTACACACTGCCACTCGATTGATTTCAGCGTCCTATATTGCTCTGCTATACTCTGCTTGGCTCTCGTGAGGCCAGAAATGGTGGTCGTGTCACCGCAGGTGGGTTACGTTACGATCGGTTATGTTACGTTTTGCCATGTTAGGGGCGTATATCTCCGACTTTTGTGCTGTACACTGCTCTTCGGTGGATTTCTGCGCTCTACTCTCAACTGATATGCTCTGCTTGGCTCCGGGGTTGCTGGTAATGGTAGTCTCAGCACTATAGATTGGGTGAGGCTACGCTTTGTAACGTTACGTTAGTTTGGGTTAAGTTTGGATAGCTTTGGCTTTCTTGTTATAAAATGTTATTCTGAGCAATTCTGCGCTCTACTCTACTCTACTATACTCTGCTGGAATCTGTGGAGGACAGCTATAGTGGTCGTGGCGCTTTATTTTGTGTTATGTTACGTGTGGCTATGTTACGACTTGCTAGGTTGGGAAGAGTTGGCCTTAACTTTCGTGATGTACACTGCAGTTCGGTGGGTCCCTGCGCACTACTGTGCTCTAATATGTTCTGCCTTGATCTCAGGAGGTCAGCAATTATGATGTAGGCATGTTAGGTTGAGTCATGTTCGTTTGGCTACTTTACGTTTGGTTAGGTTAGGATAGCATAACATAGTCTTTTGCGCTTTACCCGGGTATACTGTGGATTTCTGCGCTCCTCATAGCTGTAATATTCCCTGCTAGACTCTGCGGAGCCCAGCCATAGCGGTCGTGGCATCATAGCTTGAGTTATGTTTCGTTTGGTTAGGTATAGCTTAGGTTACGTTTGTATAGCATGGCATCGACTTTTGCGTTATACGAGGCTATGTGGTGGATTTCTGCGCTCTACTGTGTTATGATATGTTCTGCTGGGTTCTGGGGAGGCCACCATTAGAGGTCTCGGCACGTTACGTTTAGCTGCTGTACGTTTGATTATGTTAGGTTAGCTCATGTCAGGCTACGATATCGTTTACCTTCGAAGAATACACTGCTATTTGGTGGCTCTCTGCGCTCTACTTTGCTCCAGTATATTGTGCTTGGCTCTGTGGTGGCCTTCAATGGTGGTCATGGCACGATAGGCTTTGTTAGGCTACGTTCGATAATGCTTCGTTTGGTTAGGATAGGTCAGGCTAGCTTTGACTTTTACGCTGCACACCGCAATTCGGAGGATTTCTACGCTCCACGCTGCTCTACTGTACTCTGCTTGACTCTGGGGAGGACAGTGGTAGTGGTCTCGCGACGTTAGCTTGAGTAACGCTGCGTTTTGTTAGGTTATGTTAGTTCGGGCTGAGCTTGGATAGCTTTGGCTTTTGTGCTATACCCCGATATGCTTTGACTTTCTGCGATTTACTGTGCCCTAGTATTATCTGCTGTGCTCTGGGGAGGCCAGTAATGGCGGTCTTGTCTCGCATGGTTGAGTTATGTTACGAATGGCTTTGCTAGGATCGGAAAGATTTGGATAGGGCGTCTTTATCCTTTCCGATTGACACTGCTTTTCGGTCGATATCTGCGCTCTGCGTTGCTCTACTGGTATCTGCTTCCCTCAGATGATGCCAGCAATAGTGGACGTGACACGCTTGGCTTAGCTTGGTTATGTCTGGTTAGGTTGGGTTCGGTTATTTTCGGTCAGGATGGCTTTGACTTTTGTGCTATACACTACTATTCGCAGGATTACTGCGCAGTGCTGTGCCCTAGTACATTCTGCTTGGCGATGGGCATGCGAGCAGTATTGGTCTCGGTACGTTAGTCTGAGATACGTTGAGTTTGGTTATGTTACGTTTGGTTACGTTAGGACATAGTAGCTTTACTTTTGCGCTATTCACTGCAACGCGATGGATTTCTGCGCTGTACATTGCTGCATTGTTCTCAGCTCGATCATCTGGAGACCAGCAGTTGTGGCCGCCGCAAGTTAGGTTGAGTTATGTTACGTTCGGTTAGGTTAGGTTACGTTGTGTTACGTTAGGATAGCATTGACTTTTGTGCCACACAATGTTATCCTGTGGACTTCTGCGCTCTTACTTGCGGCATCACACTGTGCTTGTATCCGTGGACGCAAGGTAAAGTGTTCGCGGCAGGTTTGGTTGAGTCATGTTTCCTTTTGCTAGGTCAGGTTTGGTTAACCTTTGTTAGGGTAGATTTGACTTTTGAACTATGCAATGCTATTCGTACTGTTTCAGCGTTCTGCATTGCTCTGCTGTACTCTGCCGAGCTCTAGTGAGGCCAGCATTAACGGTCGTGGCACGTCGGTTTGCGTCACGTTACTTCCACTTATGTTACGTTTGGTTAGGTTAGGAGAGGTTAGCTTTGGCTTTTGTGTTATACTCTGCTGTTCGGTGGATTTCTATGCTCTACATTGCTCTACTCTACCCTGCTCGAACCTGGGACGCCAGGAATAGTGGCCGCGGCATGTTCGGTTGGGTTATGCTGCGTTCGGTCATGCTATGCTTGGGCAGGTTTGGTTGTGATAGCTTCGACTTTTGTGCTATACTCCGCTGTTCGGTGGATTTGTACGCTCTACATCGCCCTACTGTACTCTGCTCGACACCGGGGGTCCAGCAACATTGTTCTCGGCACGTTTGTTTGAGTTAGGCTACATTTGGCTTGGCTATGCAACCTTTGGTTAGGCTTGGGTTGCTTTGACTTTCGAGATATAGACTGTTGTTCAACGGATTTCTGCGGCCTACTGTGCTGTTGTACTTTCTGCTTGGCCCTGGGGAAGCCAGTAATAGCGGCCTCGGCACGACAGGTTGAGGTGTGATACTTTTGGTTAGGTTGCGTTAGCCATGGTTAGATTTGGATGGCGTCGACTATTCTGCCATACCCTGCGATTCTATGGATTTCTGGTCCCTATCCACCTTCATTATGCTCTGCTTGGCCCTGTGCAGGCCTGCAATACTGCTCGCAGCATGTTATGTTGAGCTAGATTCCGCTTTGCGCGGTTTAGCTACGACCGGTCAAGTAAGGATATCTTTGTTACATATGAGCTCATAAATGATATTCTATGCACGTTTGTGCTCCACTGTGCTCTATCATATTCTGTTCGTCTCCCGGGAAGCCAGCAATAGTGTTCGCGGCAAGTTAGGTTAAGTCTCTCTACTTTTGGATAGGCTACGTTATGTCTGGTTAGGTCTGGGTATCTTTGACTTTTGTCCTTTTCATTGCTATTTGGTGGCTATCTGAGCTCTGCTGTGTTCTACTATGCTCTGCCTGACTCTATGTGTGCCAACAATAGGGGTCATGGCACGATAGTTTCTGTTGGGCTACGTTTGATGATACTACTATTGGTCAGGTTAGGGTGGGATAGGTACGGTTCTTGTGTTGTACACCGCTGTTCGGAGGATTTTACGCTCTACATTGCTCTACTGCACTCCGCTCGACCCCGGGGAGGCCAGTAGTATTGGTCTCAGCACGTTAGATTGAGTTAAGCTACGTTCGGTAATGTTACGTTTGGCAAGTTTAGAAGAGGGTAGCTTAGATTTTTATGCTGTACACTGCCGTTCGTTCGGCTTATGAGGTCCACATTGCTCTCCTATGCACTGCTCGGCTCTTAGGAGGCCGGCTATAGCGGTCGCGGGACGTTAGGCTGAGTTAGAATACGTTTGGTTGGGTTAGGATGCATTGCGTTAAGTTCGGATAGCTTTGACTTTTGTGCAACACACTGCTATTCTATGGACTTCTGCGCCCCTCTGTGCGCTATTCCATTCTGCTTGTGTCTGAGGACGCCGGTATAGTGGTCTCGGCAAGATATATTGAGTTACATTTCGCTTGTTTAGGAGAGGTTTGGTAATTTTGGTTGGGATAGCGCCGACTTTTGAGCTATTCACGGCTGTTCGGTCGATCTCAGCACAATGGCCTGCTATGCTCTGCTCGACTCAATGGAGTCCAGTAACGGTCGCCTCGGCAGGATAGGCTGATTTATGCTCCGGTTGGCTGCGGTATGCTTGGTTTGGTCACGTTTGGATGGATTTGACTTTCGTGGTGTACGCTGATATCCTAGACTAGGATAATATACGGCCAGGACTGGAGGTGGTGGCCTTGGCTACTGTGCTATACACTACCATTCGGTGGGTTCCTTCGCACTGCAGGGCTCTAATGTGCACAGTTTCTCACTGGGAAAGCCATCTATATTGACATTTGCACGCTGTGAAGAGACAGGTTACGTCCGGTTCGGATAGTTTGGGCGATGATTTGCCAGGATATCTTTTACCTTCGTACTATGAACTGCTATTCATGGCTTTCCGCGCTCTACTGTGCTCGAACATACTCTGATTGGACATGTGTCGGACAGAACTAGTGGTTTCGGCTCGTTAGGTTGAGATACGATACGTTTGGTTGGGCTATGTTTGCTTGCGTTGGGTTTGGATAGCTTTGACTTTTGTGCTGTACACTGCTTTACGTCGAATTTGTGCACTATACTGTACTCTAGTATCTTCTGCTTGGCTCCAGGAAAGCCGGTAATAGTGGTCTCGGCGCGACAGGTTGAGAGAGTTTACGTTTGGTTAGGTTACGTTTGCCCTTGTAAGGTTTTGATAGCCTCGACCTTTCTGCTATACACTGCGATTCCATAGATTTCTGCGCCTAAGTCTCCTCTTTTATGCTCTGCTCGGCTCTGCGGATGCCAGCAATACTAGTCGCAGCGCGTTAGCTTGGGATAGGTTAAGTTTGGATACTTTACGTTTGGTTGTGTTTGGTTGGGATAGCCTTGGCATATGTGTTCTGCACGGATATACTATGGACTTCTGTTCTCTACTGTGCTTTAGTATATTCTGCTTGGCTCTGGGTAAGCCGGCAGTCTCAGCCTCGGCACGATAGTCTGTGTTAGGTTGCGTGTGGCTATGTGACGTTTGATTAGGTTAGGATAGGATAGCTTTGACCTTTGTGCCATACACGGCCATTCGGTTGATTTCTGCGCTCTACTGTGGTCTAATGTTCCCTGCTTTGCTCTGAGTATTCCAGAACTGGTGGCCGCGGCGCGTGAGTTCCAGATAGGATACGTTTGGTAAGGTTAGGTATGTTTGGGTTAGGTTGAGATATCTGTGTCTTTCGTGCTATGCATTTATTTTCTGTAGACCTCAGCGATCCATTCTCCACTAATATGCCCTACTTGGCCACGGGGATACCGGCAATGGATGTCTCGGCACGTTAGGTTGGCATAGGGTACGTTTGGTTAGGTTATGGTAGGCATGATTTGGTTTGGATGGCTTTTCTGCTATACACTGCTACTCGGCGGATTTCTGCGCTCTACTCCTTCCTAAAATGCTCTGATTGGCGCTGTGGCGGCCGGTAATAGCGGCCTCGGCACGTTAGGTTGAGACAGGCTGCGTTAGGTTGGGTTACACTTGGTTAGGTTAGGAATGGATGCCTTCGAGTTTTATGTTTTACTCCGCTATTCGGTGGATTTCTACGCTCTACAATGCTCTACTGTGCTCTGCTCGACTATTGGGAGGCCAGCAGTAGTGGTCGCCTCACGTTAGTTTGGGATACATTACGTTTGCTCATGTTAGGTGTCGTTTTGTTACGTTAGGGTATCTTTGACTTTTGTGCTATACACTGCTATCCTATGTGCCTCTGCGTTCTTCTGTGCGCTATCACACCCTGCTTGTCTCTGTGGAAGCCAGTAATAGCGCTCTCGGCCAGTTGGGTTCTGTTATGCTACGTTCGGCTATGTCAGATTTTGATAGGTGTGGTCAGGATAGCTTTGACTTTTGGGCTATACACTGCTATTCGGAATGTTTCAAAGTTCGACATTGCTCTGCTGTACTCTGGTTAACTCTCGTGAGTCCAGCAATAGCGGTCGTGTCATGTCAGGCTGAGTTACGTTACTTCTGCTTATATTACGTTTGGTTAGGGTAGGATAACTTTGACTTTTGTGCTATACATTGATATTCGGTGGATTTCTGCGCTCTTCATTGCTCTACTATACACAGCCTGGCTCTGGGGAGACCAGCGACAGAGATCGTGGCCCGATATCTTGTATTAGGTTACGTTTGGTTTTGTTAGGTTGGGTTATGTTTGTTTAGGATGGCTTTGACTTTTGTGCTATAAACTGCTATGCGGTGAATTTCTACCCTCTACTGAGCTCCAGTATATTCTGCTTGAATCTTTGAAGGCCAGCTGTAGCGTGTTTTCGGCACGTTATGCTGAGGTACGTTGTGCATGTTTGTGTTCCGTTTGGTTAGGTTAGGAGAGGACAGCTTTGACTTCTATGCTGTACACTGCTATTCGGTTTATTTCGGCGTGCTACTCTGCTCTCATATACTCTGCTTGGCTCTTGTGTGGCCAGCAATAATGGTCGTGGCACCCCTGATTTGGATACGTTGCGTTCAGTTATGCTGCGTTTGGTCAGGTTAGGAGAGCGTGGCCTTGACTTTTGTGCAATACAATGCGATTAGATGGTTTTCCTCGCGCTGCTGTGCTCTAGTATGCTCCGCTTCGCTCTGGCGGTGCCATAAACAGAGGCCGCGGCACGTTAGGCCGAGCTAGATTACGTTTGGTTTGCATGGGTTAGGTTTGGACAGCTTTGACTTTACCGCCATACACTGCGATTTTGCGCATTTCTGGGACCTTCTCTCGTCTTATGTGTTTTGCATGGCCCTTAGGAGGCCAGCAATGGTTGTCGTGGCGCGATAGGTTGAGTTACATTACGCTTAGTTATGGTACCTTACGTCGGATTAGTTTGGGAATACGTTGACTTTGGAGCTAGACAATGCTCTTCGCTAGGTCGCTAGGAATAGTGATCGCGGCACGTTAGGTAGGGATATGTCACGTTTGGTTAGGATGGCTTCGACTTTTACAATATACGCTCCTACTCTGTAGATTTCTGCACTATACACAGCGCTAATATTCTCTGCTTCCCTCTGGGGATGGCAGCAATGGTAGTCTCGACACGTTACGTTGAGTTAGGCTACGAGTTGTTAGGTTAGCGTAGGGCAGGCTAGGTTAGAGTGTCTTCGATACCCTGTCAGTCTATGGACTTCTACGCGCTAATCTCCTGTAACATGTTCTGCTTCACGATACGGAGGCCAGCAACAGAAGTCCAACCACGTTTGTTTGCGTTATCTCACGTTTGGTTAGGTCACGTTAGGTCAGGTTAGCTTAGGATACACTTGACTTTTGTGCTTTACACTACAATGCGACGGATTTCTGCGCCTTACTGCGCTCCAGTAATTTGTTCTTGGCGGTGGTGTGGCCCACAATAGTGGCCTTGACACAATAAGCTGAGTTCGGTTACGTACGGTTAGGCTAGGTTTGGTCATTCCAGGTTAGTGTAGCTTCGACTTTCCTGTTATACACTGATGTTCGGTGGATTTGTGCGCTCTACATAGTTCTAACATGCTCCGCTTGGCTCTGGGAAGTCCAGCAAAAGTGGTCGCGTCTCGTTAGTGTGAGACAGGGTACGTTTGGCTAAGTCACGTTTCGTCTTGTTAGGATATGATAGCTTTCACTTTTCAGATATACACTGCGTTACTATGGATTTCTGCACTCTACTTTCCCCCCATATGCTCTACTTGGCTTTGCGGCGTCCAGAAATAGCGGCTTCGTGACGTTAGGCTGAATTATGTTGCGCCTTTGTATGTTACGCTTGGTTATGTTTGGATAGGACAGGTTTGCCTTTTGTGCTGTACGCAGCTATGCTGTGAATATCTGCGCCCTACTGAGACCTAATATTTTCCGCTTTCCTCTGTGGAGGCCAGCAATATCGGTCTTAACGCGTTAGGCAGTGCTAGGTTTCGTTTGCTTAGGTTAGGTTATGATAAGTTCTGCATGGATAGCTTTGACTTCCGCGCTATACAGCCTCATTCGGTGGACTTCTGCGCGCTACTGTGCTCTACTGTATTCTGCTTGATCCTGTCGAGGCCAGCAGCCCTAGTCCCGGCACTTTGTTTTGAGCTATGTTATGTTTGGTAATGTTAGGGGAGAAGAGCTTTGTCTTTTGTGCTGTACACTGCTATTCGGTGGACTCCTGTGCCATAATATATTCTGCCTGGCTCTGGGGAGGACAGCAGTATATGTCTCGGCTCGTTAGGTTTAGTTATTCTATGTTTGGTTAGGTTAGGTTAGGTCCGGATACGTTATGATATCTTCGACCTTTGTGGTTTACGTTGCTATTTGGGGGCTTTCTGTGCTCTAGTGTGCCTTACTATACTCTGCTCGAATCAGGGGATGCCATTAATAGTGGTCGTGGCACGATGGGTTTTGTTAGGATACGTTTGGTAATGTCACGATTGGCTATGTTTGGTTAGGATACCTTTGACTTTTGCGCTATACACCGCAACTCGCTGCATACCTTCCGTCTACATCGCTCTACTATACTCCGTTCGTCTCCGGGGTTGCCAGTACCAGCTTTCTCGGCGCATCATGTTGAGTTATGCCAGGCATGGTTAGGTTATGTTGGTTTGGGTTAGGCTTGGATAGATTTGACTTTCGTGGTATAGACTGTTCTGTAGGCCTATGCGCTCTGCTGTGCACTAGTGTGTACCGCTTGGCTCTGGGGAAGCCAGAAACAGTGGTCTCTGCACCTTGTTCGAGATGCGTAACTTTCGGTTATGCTACGTTATGCTATGTTAGGATAGGGTAGCTTTGACTTTTGTGGTATACACCGCTATTTCGCGGTTTCCGGAGCTCTATGTTGCTCTTATATGCCCTGCTTGTCTCTATGGACGCCAGCGATATTATCATCTGCACGTTATGTTTAGATAGTATTCGCTTGGCTCGGCTAGGTTCGACATGTTAGGTTACGATATCTTTGACTTTTATGTTACACACTGCAATGCGGTGGATTACTGTGCTCTACAGCCTTCCAGTATATTCAGCTTCGTTCTCGGGT